>NC_092371.1:5096522-5194022 GCF_030028105.1 Mobula birostris | reverse complement strand
ACCTCCACAACTCTCTGGGAGAAGAAGTTCCTCCTCAACTCTGTCCTAAATGACCTACCCCTTATTCTTAAACCATGCCCTCCGGTACTGGACTCTCCCAGCATCTGGAATATATTTCCTGCCTCTATCTTGTCCAATCCCTTTATAATCTTATATGTCTCAATCAGATCCCCCCTCAATCTCCTTAATTCCAGCGTGTACAAGCCCAGTCTCTCTAACCTCTCTGCGTAAGACAGTCCGGACATCCCAGGAATTAACCTAGTAAATCTATGCTGCACCTCCTCCATAGCCAGGACGTCCTTCCTTAACCCTGGAGACCAAAACTGCACACAATACTGCAGGTGTGGTCTCACCAGGGCCCTGTACAAATGCAAAAGGATTTCCTTGCTCTTGTATTCGATTCCCTTTGTAATAAAGGCCAACATTCCATTAGCCTTCTTCACTGCTTCCAGATGGAGGTTATTTACTCGGATTTCCAGAAGATGTTCAATAAGGTGCCGCATAAAAGACTTATCCATAAGATAAGGGTGCATAGAGTTGGTGGTGATGTATTAGAATGGATAGAGAACTGGTTAACCAATAGAAAGCTGAGAGTTGAGATACGTGGGTGTTTATCTGGTTGGCAATCAGTGGCGAGCGGTGTGCCACAGGGGTTGGTACCGGGCCCGCAACTGTTCACGATTTACATTAATGATCTGGAAGAGGGGACCGAGTGTAGTGTATCTAAGTTTGCTGATGACACAAAATTGAGTGGAAAAGCAAATTGTGCAAAGGATTTGGAGAGTCTGCAGAGAGATATAGACAGGTTTAGTGAGTGGGCAAGGGTCTGGCTGATGGAGTACAATGTTGGTAAATGCGAGGTCATCCACTTCGGAAGGAAAAATGGAAGAGCGGATTATTATTTAACTGGTAAAAATTTCAGCATGCTGCTTTGCAAAGGGACTTGGGAGTGCTTGTGCATGAATTGCAAAAGGTTGGTTTGCAGGTGCAGCAGGCTACCAAGAAGTCAAATGGGATGTTGGCCTTCATTGCGAGAAGGATTGAATTTAAGAGCAGGGAGGTTATGCTGCAACTGTACAGGGTTCTGGTGAGGCCACACCTGGAGTACTGTGTGCAGTTTTGGTCTCCTTACTTGAGGAAGGATATACTGGCTTTGAAGGCGGTGCAGAGGAGGTTCACCAGGTTGATTCCAGAGATGAGGGGGTTAGACTATGAGAAGAGATTGAGTCATCTGGGACTGTACTCGCTGGAATTCAGAAGGATGAAAGGAGATGTTATAGAGACATATAAAATTATGAAAGGGGTAGGTAAGATAGAGGCAGGAAAGTTGTTTCTGGTAGGTGAGACTAGAACTAGGAGACATTGCCTCATGACTCGGGGGAGTAGATTTAGGCTGGAGATGAGGAGGAACTGCTTTTCCCAGGGAGTGGTGAATCTGTGGAATTCTCTTCCCAATGAAGCAGTGGAGGCTACCTCAGTAAATATATTTAAGACAAGATTGGATAGATTTTTGCACAGTAGGGGAATTAAGGCTTATGGGATAAATGCAGGTAGGTGGAGATGAGTCCATGGTCAGATCAGCCATGATCTTATTGAAAGGAAGGAGCAGGCTCGATGGGCAAGATGGCCGACTCCTGCTCCTATTTCTTATGTTCTTATGCTCATAGAACACGACAGCAGATAGTGGGTCCTTCAGCTCATCAAGTCTGTGCTGACCCGGTCTTCTAAATTGAGGAGGGGGGAGTGGTGAGTACCTGGAACTCACTGCTGGGGAGGTGCGAGCTGATGCAAACATGTTAAAGCAGTTTTGGAGTTTCTGGGTGAGCACTTGAATTGCCCGAGTATAAAAGGGCTCAAAGTAAAAGTGAAAGAGTTTACTGTGCTGAGCACAATTTCATGTATGCTCCGGTACAGTGAAACTCACAGCAGCATCCGGATCACAACATTCACAAGAGAAACATAAATTATACAAAGCAGCACAGACAGGGTGCTGGAGGAACTCAGCAGGGCAGGCAGCGTCTACAAACAGTGGACGTTTCGGGCCGAGTCTGAGAGGGAAGGGGGAGGGAAAAGAGGCCAGCCTGGAGGTGATGGGTGAAGCTAGGTGGGTGGGGAAGGGTCAGGGGCTGGAGAAGAAAGAATCTGATAGGAGAGGAGAAGGATAACAGGAGAAAGGGAAGGGGGGAAAGTAATAGACAGGTGAGAAGAGGTGAAGGTCTGAGTGGGGAATTGAGGAGATCGTTAACCAGAAGAAGAAATCAATATTCATACCATCAGGTTGGACATCTTTTACAAGGAAGAACACAATTAGAACAATGCAAAACAAATTTTATTTCAGTACAAAGTGATCAAGGTGATCACAGTGTCGCTTACCGAGGTAAATTGGTTTGTTGTTGTCACGTGTACCAAGGTCCCGTGAACGACTTTGTTTTTCACGCTGCCCATACAGATCATTTCATCACAACAGTGCACTGAGGTTGTAGCAGGGAAAAGCAGTAACAGCTTGCAGAATAGAGTGTCACAGTTGCAGAGCGAGGGCCACAGTGAGTTAGGTTGTGAGGTGAAAAGTCTAGAGGACTGCTCAATGGCGCTACAGCACTGGGTCCTTGAGCTTGGTGGTACATACTTTCAGCTTCGTGTATCTTCTGCCCAATGAGTGATTCTATGAGTGAACAGTGGTTCAGACGCAGTACAAGTGTTCCTGCGCAGGTCCGGAGCAGAGCTTGGAAAGCCCAGTCTTCATAAAAGACAGGTGTTGTCCAGCGGAGTGGTCATCATCGGAGTAGTATGGGTCAGGGTGGTAAGGCTTTGGCTCAACAGGCTTCGGTGAGGTAAGTAGGTAAGTTTATTTCTTAACGCAAACACGAGGAAGTCTGCAGATGCTGGAAATTCAAGCAACACACACAAAATGCTGGTGAACGCAGCAGGCCAGGCAGCATCTATAGGAACAGGTACAGTCGACGTTTCACTTTCCGTCCTGATGAAGAGTCTCAGCCCGAAACATCGACTGTACTTCTTCTTATAAGTTTATTTCTTACTTCTTTCTCTTATGTAACTCTTGAAAGAATAGAGGGTATATCTGCAGGTGTCAGATGTGGGATTTCCAGGAGACTTCCAGCCTCTCTGATGCATTAGGTGCATCGAGATGCAGCTCCTTAGAGACCGTGTGAGGGATCTGGAGCTGCAGCTCGATGACCTTCGGCTTGTTAGGGAAACTGAAGCAGTGATAGACAGGAGCTACAGGGAGGTCGTCACCCCAAGCCTACAGGAGACAGAGAAATGGGTCACCGTCAAGAGAAGGAAGGGGGAACATCAGATAGTGGAGAGCACCCCTGTAACCGTCCCCCTCAACAATAAGTACTCCATTTTGAGTACTGCTGGGGGGAGTGACCTACCTGGGGGAAGCAACAGCAGCCGTGCCTCTGGCACAGAGTCTGGCCCTGTGGCTCTGAAGGGTAGGGAACTGAAGAGGAAGGCAGCAGTGATAGGGGTCTCTATAGTCAGGGGGGCAGACAGGCGATTCTGTGGATGTGATAAAGAAACAGGAATGGTAGTTTTCCTCCCAGGTGCCAGGGTCCGCGATGTTTCTGAAGACATCCACACTATCCTAAAAAGGGAGGGTGAGCAGCCAGAAGTTGTGGTACACATTGGTACCAACTATGTAGGTAGAAAAAGGGAGGAGGTCCTGAAAACAGAATATGGAGTTAGGAAGGAAGTTGAGAAGCAGGACCTCAAGGGTAGTAATCTCGGGATTGCTGCCTGTGCCACGCGACAGTGAGGATAGGAATAGAATGAGGTGCCAGATAAATGTGTGGCTGAAGAATTGGAGCAGGGAGCAAGGATTCAGATTTCTGGGTAATTGGGACCTCGTCTGGGGCAGGTGGGACACATACAAAAGGGACATGTTGCACTTGAATCCGAGGGGGACCAATATTCTTGCGGTCAGGTTTACTAGAGCTGTCGGGAGTGGTTTAAACTAATATGGGAGGGGGATGGGAATCAGTATGAATGAGCTGAGGATGAGCCATCAGGTTTACCAGTAGATGATGGGTGTAACATGAATATAAGAAAGGACAAGCTAATGATTGGGTACAAATGCAGACAGAGCAAAGAGTTAAATTGTACCACAGAGACAAAATTCAAAAGGGTGAAGAATGCAGGACTGAAGGTGCTGTATTTAAATGTGCGTAGCATTCGGTATACGGTGGATGAACACGTGACACGGTTAGAGATTGGTTGGTATGATGTTGTGGGCATCACTGAGTCGTGGCTGGAAGAAGGTCAGAATTGGGAGCTTAACGTCAAAGGACGGGCAGGAAGACAGAGGTGGTGGTGTGGCTCTGTTGGTCTTTTTTAGTACAGGGACAATGATGGATAATTTGAAGCAGGAGGGCACTCTACACTGGGAGAGGGAGAGATTAAAAATGTCTGTAAACACACCTGCTGTGCACATCCTGAGTACCTGCCCTGGGTGCCGTCTGGTCCCGCAGCCTTGCGACTGTCCACTCGTTGGAAACACCCGTATACCTCATCCTCAGAGACAACCAAGATGCAGGTCGCTTCGACCCCCATACACCCCCCATGTACCCAGTCCCATCAATCTGTACCCAGACACAGACCCCCATACACCCCCCATCCATGTTCCTAGTCCCATCGATCTGTACACAGACACAGACCCCCATACACCCCCCATGTACCCAGTCCCATCGATCTGTACACAGACACAGACCCCCATACACCCCCCTCCATGTACCTAGTCCCATCCATCTGTACCCAGACCCCCATACACCCCCATGTACCCAGTCCCATCGATCTGTACACAGACACAGACCCCCATACACCCCCCTCCATGTACCTAGTCCCATCCATCTGTACCCAGACCCCCATACACCCCCATGTACCTAGTCCCATCGATCTGTACCCGAACACAGACCCCCATACACCCCCATCCATGCATCTAGTCCCATTGATCTGTACCCAAACACAGACCCCCATACACCCCCATCCATGTACCTAGTCCCATCGATCTGTACCCAGACACAGACCTCCACATCCATCCCATCCACGTACTTATCCAAATTTCTCTTAAATCTTGACCTTGACCCCATAACCACCTCTTCCACTGGCAGCCAATTACACACTCTCACCACCCTCTGAGTGAAGAAGATCCCCCTCATGTTCCCTTTAAATATTTCACCTTTCATCCTTAACCTATGACCTCTAGTCTCACACATCCTCATTGGAAAAAGCCTTCTTACCCTGTCAGTACCACTCATAGTTCTGGAGACCTCTGTCAAATCTCCCCACATTTTCCTACGCTCCAGGGAAGGATGTCCTCATCTATTCAATCTTTTCCAATAACTCAGGTCCTCATTTTCTATGCACTTTCAATCGTTTCCTATAGTTAGGTGTGTAGATCTGCACGCAATACAGTGTTGGAAGGTGTCGGAGTTCACAGGCCAAGAGGTCAGAGAAGGAGTGAGACCAGGGAAGTAAAGCGATAGACCATGCCGGCCTCCACTGAGAGTTTTAGAGAGGATGGTTGTCTGGCGATTCTCTTTGGGTCCCAAGATGGTGGAAAGGTAAAAGGGCAGGGGTTGCACTTCCTGTGATTAATTGGGAATGGGAAGTGGTAGGTGGGAAGGGAAGAGGCTACCAAGGGGATAAATTCTTCTTCATATCACTGAAACAGGAGGGGAGTGTGAGCTTGGCAGCGGGATCTTTTTGAGAAGGATTATGGTAGTATTAAACCGCGTTAGTCCTGACGAAGGGTCTCGGCCTGAAATGTCAACTGCACCTCTTCCTACAGATGCTGCCTGGCCTGCTGCGTTCACCAGCAACTTTGATGTGTGTTGCTTGAATTTCCAGCAATCTGCAGAATTCCTGTTGCTTGAGTATTAAACTTTGGTTGGTCTGCATTTGGAGTATTATGTTGAGCCCTGGCTGCCCTCTTACACAATCTGAATCTGAATCAGGTTTACTATCACTGATTTCTACGTCATGAAATTGGTTTATTTTGTGGTAGCAGTACAGAACAAAGACATAAAATTCCTGGAAGTTACAAAGATAAATAGTGCAAAAGAGGGATAGTGAGGTGGTGTTCATGGACCGGTCAGAAATCTGATGACAGAGGGATAGTGAGGTGTTGTTCATGGGTTTATGGACCGGTCAGAAATCTGATGACAGAGGGATAGTGAAGTGTTGTTCATGGGTTTATGGACCGGTCAGAAATCTGATGACAGAGGGATAGTGAGGTGTTGTTCATGGGTTTATGGACGGGTCAGAAATCTAATGACAGAGGGATAGTGAGGTGTTGTTAATGGGTTTATGGACCGGTCAGAAATCTGATGACAGAGGGATAGTGAGGTGTTGTTCCTGGGTTTATGGACGGGTCAGAAATCTGATGACAGAGGGATAGTGAAGTGTTGTTCATGGGTTCATGGACCGGTCAGAAATCTGATGTTGGAGGGGAAGAAACCGTTCCTGAATTGTTCAGTGTGGGTCTTCAGGCTGCTGTATCTCCTCCCTGATGGTAGTGACGAGAAGAGAACACATCCCGGAGGTGAGAGTCCTTAAGGAAGATGCTGCCTTTTGAGGCATTATTTCTTGAAGATGTTGTTGATGGAGGAGAGGGTTGTGCCTGTGATGGATCTGACTGAGGCTACGACCCCCTGCAGCCCCTTCTGATCCTGAGCATTGGAGCCTCCACACCAGGTGTTGATGCATGAGACAGAAAGCTCTCCACCGTACATCTGTAGGAATTTGTGAGTCTTTGTAAGAATCGCCTGAAATTAAGTTAGAGTTGCTGGTGTGCCTTCTTGGTGATGGCACTGGTGTGTTGGGTCCAGGACAGACCCTGCAAGATGCTGACACCCAGAAATTTGAAACGTTCCCACCAGTCACAGGAAGGATGTGGAAGCTTTGGAGAGAGTGCAGAAGAGTTTTGCCAGGATGTTGCCTAGGTTAGAGGGCAGAGAGGTTGGACAAACTTGGGCTGTCTTCCCTGGAACAGCGAAGACTGATAGAGGTTTATAACATTATGAGAGACATATACAGGGTAGACAGTCAGAATCTTCCTCCCCAGGGAATGTCAGATCCTAGAGGGCATAGGCTTAAGGTGAGAGGGGGAAAAGTTTGAAGGGGATGTGTTGGGTCAAGTGCTTTGAATGTGCAGCCATGGGTGGAGGTGGAGGCAGATACAATAGAGAGAAAAAGAGGCTCTCGAACAGACAGGGAATGGAGAGAAATGGACCATGTGCAGGCAGATGTGATAAGGTAGATTGGTATCGTAGTCAGCACAGAGATTGTGGGCCGAAGGGCCTGTTCCTGGCCTGTACTGTTCTAGGGTTTCATTTCCATTTCTCCAATCTGATTTATGTATCTATTTATCTAGAGATTGACTATCTTTCTATTTATCTGTTATTTATTTCTCTAGCTATTTATATATTTGTTTATTTGTTTGCAGGTTTGTTTATTTATTGAGATACACCGTGGAACAGACCCTTCCAGCACTTCCAGCCACATCGCTCAGCAATCCCCCAGTTTAACCCTAGCCTAATCACAGGACAATAGGCAAGGACAACTAACATAGCAGTCATAGAGTCCATTCTCACGTACGGATGCGAGACGTGGACACTCACCCAGACGATGGTTGCTATACACGAATGCTCCAGATGGCTCTTGACGCGAGTTGGCAACAGCACATGACGAACGTTGAGCTCTATAACAACCTGCCGATGCTCACCACTAAAACCGAGGCGAGAAGACTGCAACTAGCGGGGCGCTGTCTACGCCACCCCGAGCTACCTGCCAGCCTAGTCATCATATGGGAGCCCAAGCACGGGAGGATGAACCCTGGGCGCCCTCCCAAGCCTATGGTCAACACGCTCCTAGAAGACAGCGGCGCAGCTAATGTAGATGAACTGAACACACTGATGAGGGAGAGGGAGAAGTGGAGAGTCCGTCATTGTGCCCGACGCCGGCCCCCTAGGCCTGAGTCGACGTAAGGCAGGAGGAGAAGATGACAGCGCGCGCAGCTCTCCGATGAAATGATATTGGTATCTGTAAGTAGGGTGCCGTGCACAATTCTGATTTGATGGAGACAGACGTGAGAAGCTGAGGAACATCCGGAGAAATTTCTGAAATGCCCGATTCGCTGCCGCTGCTGCTGTGCGATCGAGAATCTCCGGAGGGAAGACCCCAGAAACCCCGGCTTTGCCTGCTGCTGGCGACCGAGGCTGAGGCCGAGCAGAGATGGTGCTCGGTACTCAGTGTCGGAAGGCTGATCGGAGCGCGAAGTTTTCGGATGACTCAGAGTCGGACTGTGGTCGGGTATGGCAGGGAGAGTTTTCTTCCTTCTTCCGTCTGCGTGAGGTGTGGGACTTTCGAGAGACTTTGAATTTTTTTTACTGTGCCATGGCCTGTTCTTCATCAAGTTATGGTATTGTTGCACTGTTGTAACTATATGTTATAATTATGTGGTTTTTGTCAGTTTTTCAGTCTTGGTCTGTCCTGTGTTTTGTGATATCACACCGAAGGAATATTGTATCATTTCTTAATGCATGCATTACTAAATGACAATAAAAGAGGACTGCGTGTCCTCATAATCTAATCTAATCTAAACTAACCCAGCAACGGGTACACCTTTGGACTGCCGGAGGCTCACGGGGAGAGCGTGCAAAATCCTTACAGGCAGTGGTGGGAATTGAACCCGGGTCTCTGGTACTGCAAAGCACTATGCTGACCACCACACTACCGTGTCACCCACACAGCACAGAAAGGGCCCTTCCAACCCAAACAGCAACCCCTCCACAACCTCAATCTAATCACAAGAAAATTTACATTGACCAATTAACCTACTAGCTATGGGAGAGGTGTTGAAGAGGACTTTATTTCGGGACATGAATATGCAGGGATTTGGATCCTGTGCGGGAGGGAAGGAATATCACAATCAGCACTGACACTGTGGGCCAAAGGGCCTGTTCCTGTGCTGTGTTCTTTGATCCACTGAACGTGGAGGTCGGTAGGGAGGCGACGGTGAGGAACTGCGCTGAGCTGAGATGATGAAGGGAGTACAGGAGAGGGAAGAGGTCTGGTTGATATCTCTCTCAGCGGCGGCAGAGGGGAAGCCACGGTCAAGGAAGGAAGAAGCTCTGGTGGGGGGCAGCGTCTCATCGTCAGAACCAATGCGAGGGAGGTGGGCGAACTGGCAGGATGGAGCAGAGTTCCTAAGGGAGGCAGGGTTGAGTTGTGGGCGTCCACAGGCCGGGGGTGGACATCGGTCGCCAACCCATCCCCTACCCAGCATGATGGCACTCCCTCCTCACCACCTCTCCCCAGCGTGGCATTCCATCCTCACCAACCTACCCGCAATAGGGTGCTCCCTCCTTGTCAATGCTCCCACAATGTGGCACTCCCTCCCCACTGCTCCCCCCTCAGCATCCCGACAACTGTATCTCACCTGGGTGACCCAGGGGCACGGTGAGTAGAGCCACTGAACCACAACCCCAAAGACCCCATCAGTCCCGAGCTCCAGAGAGAGGTGTGTCTGTCTGTCTGTCTGTGTATGTGTGTGTGTGTGTGTGTGTGTGTGTGTGTGTGTGTGTCTGTGTACGTGTGTCTGTGTGTGCGTACGTGTGTGTGTGTGTCTGTGTCTGTGTGTGTGTGTGTGTGTCTGTCTGTCTGTCTATCTGTGTACATGTGTCTGTGTGTGTGTGTGTGTGTGTGTGTGTGTCTGTCTGTCTGTCTATCTGTGTACGTGTGTCTGTGTGTGCGTACGTGTGTGTGTGTGTCTCTGTGTGTGTATCTGTGTGTGTGTACCTGTGGTGTGTGTGTGTGTCTGTATCTGTGTGTGTGTGTGTGTGTATGTGTGTGTGGGGGTGAGAGAGAGAGAGAGAGTATATCTGTGGTGTGTGTGTATCTGTGGTGTGTGTGTATCTGTGGTGTGTGTGTCTGTCTGTATCTGTGTATGTGTGTGTATGTGTGTGTGTGTGTGTGTGTGTGTGTGTGTGTGTCCATGTGTGTGTGTCCGTAGCTGGGTGTGTGTGAGTGAGTGTATCTGTGGTGTGTGTGTGTGTCTGTGTGTGTGTATAGAATTTGCACCTTCTCCCTGAGACCCCATGGGTTTCCCCCAGGTGCTCCAACTCCCTCCCACATCCCAAAAACGTGTGGGGCGAAGGGCTAATTGGCCACTGTAGATCGCACCCTGCTGTGTGCGTGAGGGACAGTATCAGTGGGAACGTGTGGAGAATGAAATGGGGATGGGAGTAAATGGACAGTTGATTGTTGCACAGATTCGACGGGCCAAAGGGCCTGATTTCCCCATCCTTGTACAACAGCCTGCCGACATTTGAACCTGGCAGGGGCAAAAAAAAACTAATTCTTGAAGGCAACAGGATAACCCAGGGCAAGGAATTGGGAGTGGGTACAGCCAGAAGCCGACGGGCGGATTGGCCTTGCTGTCACCGCCACAGCCTCCGCCCCCCCCACCCTTCCTTTCCTCCTCCCTCAACGGATTATGCAAACATTTGTGCTCCGAGTGAGTTCCTCAATCGTTTCCCAAAAGCTGGGTCCTCCCCCCCTCACCAGTGACGGACCCAGAGGAAGTTATGTCTCCGAGGCAGCGAGCTGATAAGAGCAGTGGCGGAGAGAGTGACAGAGATAGGTAACCACCGCACACAACCGGATCCTCGCCAGGGGCAGCAGGGGGGCCCCCTCGATCCCCAGGCACATCAGTAAACCCCCTCGCCTCTCCCCACCGGTTAATTGCCCATTCGCCACAATGGGGCTGAGAACTGGCCGCCAGCTTCTCACCCTCCTCGCTCTGCTGAGCTGCTGCCCGACGTCTGCCCAGGATCTCTGCCCCTTGACAGGTGAGCCAGGGCGGAGGGTGTGAGTGGGTGGGGGAGAGGGGCAGCAGGAGGTGGTCGGGGGTGAGGGGTGGTACAGGGGAGGGGAGGCTGAGTGATCTCGGGGGGAGGGGGGAGGGTGTTTCTTGCTCACTCACTCTCACCCGTCTCGCTCATCAATGTTGCTGTCTCCAACCCACACCCCCAATCCCAACCCTCACCCCTTTCCCCCTGTCACACTCTCCCCTCTCCATATCTCGCACCCTCTCCTTTTTCACTCTTTCTGTCTGCTTTCTCTCTCCCCTCATTCTCCCTGCCCCCTCCCAACCCTACCCCCATCTCTCCCACTCTCTGCCCCACTTCCTACCCCACCACTCTCTCTCTCTGGCCGTCTCCCTCTCTCTGCCGCTTTGCTCTCTCTCTCCCACCTGCCTGTCTCTCTCTTCCCTCTCTCCTCCCTCCCTCTCTCTCTCCCCCCTTTTCCTCTGTCTCCTTTCTGCTCTCTCCCCCCCTCAGCCTCTCTCTCTCCCCTGCCTGTCTTCTCTCTGCCGCCATCTCTCTCCCCTCTTCCTCTCCCGCTGTCCTCCTCCATCTCTCTATCTCTCTCTCTCCTCTCTGCCACGCTCTCTCTCCACCCCCACCTTGCCTGCCTCTCTCCCCTCTGACTCTCACTCTCCCCTTTGCCTCACTCCCCGGTCTCGCTCTCCTCCACGTCTTTGCCTCCTTCTCTCTCTGCCTCTGTCTCCTTTCTGACCCTCTCTCCCCTCTGCTTCTCTCTCTTTCTGTCTCCTCTTTGCCTCTCTCTCTCTCCTGTCTATTTCTCCTCTGCCTCTCAGTTTCCTTTCTGCCTCTTTCTGCCCTCTGCCTCTCTCTCCTCTGCCTCTCTCTCCTCCATCTCTCTCTATTTCTCCTCTGCCCCTCGCCCCATCTGCCTCCTTCTCCTCTCTGGCATTCTTTCTCTCCCCCTCTCAAACTCATCCCCTCTTTCTCCCTCCCTCCTCTCTGGCTCTCCCCTCACTTTCTTTCTCCACCTTTTTCTCCCTTTGCCCTCTCTCCTTCTCTCTTTCCCCCTCTCTTCCCCATTCCATTACCTCTCGCCCACTGCCTCTCCCTCATTCCCTCTATCTACCTCTCTAGCCTCTTTCTCTACCTTTCTTGCCGCATTTCTCTGCGCTCCCCCTCAATAACACCCCTTACTCCCACTCTCTCCGTCCGTCCCCCCTCCCATTCTGTCCCTCTCCTCTCTTTCTCCACCCCACTCTCTCTTTCTTTCACGGCCCCACTCTCTCCCCCTTCCTCCTGCTCCCACCAGTCTCAGAATCATCGCTGAAGGTCTGGGACGTGGGGTTTGGGGTGGTTACTGGGACTGAGAACCCTCCTGGCCCCACTTTGTCAGGGGTTTGGGTGGGAGGGTGTCTGCTTGTCGCAGGAGAGATTGCTGTCGGAAAGCCTGGTCAGGAGAGTTGGGGGTGAGGTCTGTCAGGTCGATGGAAGGGAGACATCAGCTCACACAGCTCCCCCAGCCTCAACCCCTCAATCCTCCACCCCTCTCTGCTACCCCCTCAATTCCTTCCTACACTCAGTCCTCCCTTTCCTCCCCCTACACCGTTCCTCAGTCTCCTTTCTCCTGTCAAATCCTCTGCAGATCACCATCTGCAATGAATCCCCTCCTCCCCCCTTGTTCCTCCTCAGCCACTCGGACCGTCTACACCCCTCCATTACCCCTCACTCGCACCTCCTCCACCAACCCACTCCTTCCTCACTACCCCTGACCTGTGCACTTTAATATCCAGGTTATTTAAAGTGGAGGTTGATAGGGTCAGATTTAGATACATTTATTTATGACTGCACATTGAAATGTACAGCGGAAGGCATCATTAAGTAACTTCTTGATTAGCTTTACGGGGAGGAGGCAGGAGAATGGTGTTGAGATGAATAATAAAGCAGCCATGATAGAGAGGCAGAACAAACTCGATGGGCTGACTGGCCTAATTCCGTTTCTATGTCTTATTGAACCCAATCCCTCCAGCCCTTTACACCCCTGAAAGACCCTATGCAACTCCCTGTCCAACAGCACATCCTCCCTACTGAAGGCAGTCTGCCTCATCGACCCAGCCAGTCACAACCCCTCTTCGCCTGTCCCTGCTCCATCTTCAGTCCCCACAGGACGGTTTGGCTGTCAATGCACTCCTGCCTGCACGGACTATCCAAATATAACAGGCAATTCTTTCAGAACTTCAACATCGTCTCTCCCGACACAATACTGACTGCAGCCGAACTCAAATGTGCCATATTGCAAATGAAAATCACAGAGCAGGGCAGCATTGACAGACACAGAGTGAAGCTCCCTCTACACTGTCCCATCACACACTCCCGGGGTCAGACACAGGGTGAAACTCCCTCCGCCCTATCCCGTAACACACTCTCAGGGTCAGACACAGAGTGAAACTCCCTCTACACTGTCCCATCACACACTCCCGGGGTCAGACACAGAGTGAAACTCCCTCTACAGCGTCCCATCACGCACTCCTGGGGTTAGACACAGAATGAAACTCTCTCTACACTGTCCCATCACACACTCCCGGGGTCAGACACAAAGTGAAGCTCCCTCTACACTGTCCCGTCACACATTCTGCCCCCCTCCCCCCCCCCCCCGGTGAAGTCACATAACCCCCTATTCAAAGGTTTAATTAAGAATACCATAAGACAGGGGAGCAGTATTAGGAAATTCAGTCCCTCAAGGCTATTTGATCATGGCTGATTTAATACCCCCCACAACCACATTCTCCTGACTTCTCCCTGTAACCTGTGACACCGTGGCTGATCAAGAACTTACGACCTACCACTTTAAATGTACCCAATGATAGGCCACACAGCCAGCCGTGGCAATGAATTTCACAGATTCATCACCCTCTGCTCAAGAAATTCCTCCTTAATACCAGTGTGTGTGTATGTGTGTTCACCAGTTATCACTGCCTGTGGGTCAGGAACCTCAGTTTCAGTCATATGTGTTCACTAAGTGATTGAAATGCAAAAATCAAACATGACCTGAATTTTTCGAGGTTACACACTGAATGGAAAGTTGTGTGGGTGGTGCTTAAGGTAACACTATAGATATAATTTCCGCTGATATTAGTGTTAAAGTAGAATCTGATTGAAACTCGGGAGACCAGCTTCTTATAGTTGCAACAGTTTATTGCGCACCCTCCTGCAGGAGTTTGAGACCCAGTTGTCAGAGGGAAGGCATGTAAGTACTGCCACCATCTGATAAGTGGGCACACTCCCTCTGGTTACAGCCGTATATTTATACATAGTAAGCCCCATACATTACTGTTGCAAGATGTTGTTTGAATTGGTACGCCCACCAAGTCTGTTGGTGCAAAACTTAATTACTTAGATAAGAGAGTTTGCTAAGTCAAGGTTTAATTACAGATGGATGTACTGTCCAGTCCTTATCAGTTATTCCCTTCGCTAGGTCCTGACTTAATTACAGATGGATGTTCATTCTTGTCCTTATCGGTGAGTCCTCCTCCTCCTACTCAAACCAGGGTACAATGTGCAATGTTATCAAACTCTCAATGTCTCTCTGCAAACCAAAGGAGAACCAGTATAAGCCAGATTTTTAGCTAACTGCTGAAGACAGAGTTTACTTCAGTTCAAAAATTCCTATTCAGTCCCAATTATTCTTTTAGCCAGAGGTTACATAGGTTCAAAATGATTTTTTAATACCCTCAATTCCTCATTCCCTCCTTTTTATCATTCCATGATAACCCTCAGGGTGCAAAGGTTACAATCGGATCCCACGTCTGAAGTAGTTAGCCTCCAGTGGCCATAAGCATCACAATACAAGAATGACATTAATTACAATAAGTACAATACTTCCATAATGCAATAGCATACCACCGATATTCCCAAAGAAGCTCCCAGATGACCACCATCCTGTCCCGCTGCCAAAGCCATGCAACCTCTGTCCTACGTTATGAATCTTTTGTATTTCCTGGGTTACATGTTCAGAAAGGTACGACATGTTACTAGATTCGTCGGGTATGTAGGTACAGCATTCTCTCCCTATAATGGCGCATGTTCCTCCTTTTTCTGCCAGAACGAAATCAAGGGCCATCCGGTTCTGTAAGTCTGTTTGCCGGATTGCAATCACTTCAGTGGACATTTCTGTTACTTGGGCCCGTGTTTCTGTCAGGGCCCCTGCAGTATTGTGGCCAGCTCCTCAAGTGCTGCAGCCAAATTGATTATCTCTCGTGAATTCCTGGCTACTCCATAGGAGGGAAAAATGATAATTAAAAATCGCTCAGTCTCAGTTATACCTCTCCGCTGCCTGTTCCAGTGGGGGTGATCCTGCAGCTGGGCCATGACTCTCAGATGAGGTACTAAATATGCTAGGCAACAGCAGCTGGTTCACCCTTTGCCGGGACTTTGCGGATCCCAGCTGCTGGCAGTTTCCCTTGGGAATCATATATAGGCCCAATTTCCACACACACACCCAGTGGGTGCTACTTACTGGTCGGGGAGGGTCGGCAGTGGTATAGGCAGTACAGCTGCTATTTCCCAGAAAAAAATGTATATAGAACAGGGGTCTCCAACCTGTTTTGCATTGCAGACCGGTTTAATATTGACAATATTCTTGCGGACCAGCCGACCCAGGGGTGGGGGAGAGGAGGGGAGGGTTGCCAACGGACAAGAGTAGCAGTCAAATACATCAAAGTGGCTGGTGAACGCAGCAGGTCAGGCAGCATCTCTAGGAAGCGGTACAGTCGACGTTTTGTAGCTCTTCCTTCAGTTAGTCCTGACGAAGTGTCTTGGCCCGAAACGTCGACTGTACCTCTTCCTAGAGATGCTGCCTGGCCTGCTGCGTTCCACCAGCAACTTTGATGTGTGTTGCTTGAATTTCCAGCAGCTGCAGAATTCCTCGTGTTTAAGCAGTCAAATTCGTTGTGTTTAACCAGATAAGACTACAATGACCATGAAGCCTTGCGCGGGCACCTGTTTGCGCATGCGTGGATTGCGTATGCCTGTACCTGCCGATATTTTTTCTACAAATCCTTTTCGGCGATCCTGTTCGGGAGGCGGGTGTTAATCACCACCGGAATATAGGTGATAAGTGGCTAATACACTAAATTTCGTTTCTAAAAGGGTTTATCTAATGACTTTAATATTAAACACACAGCGCATATTTTCCTCGCATGAATATAGTGATAAGTCAATTATCAGGGGAGCTTGAAGTAAGTGTTGAACGAACTTCCAGTAGAAGTGGTAGAGGCAGGTTCGATATTAGCATTTAAAGAAAAATTGGATAGGTATATGGACAGGAAAGGAATGGAGGGTTATGGGCTGAGTGCAGGTCGGTGGGACTAGGTGAGAGTAGCGTTCGGCACGGACTAGAAGGGCAGAGATGGCCTGTTTCCGTGCTGTAATTGTTATATGGTTATATAAGTCAATAGCATCATAATATTTCAAGTAACATTTGGATATTAAACACACAGCACATATTTTCCCCGTATGAACATATAAAATCATTGCAACACACCAATATCGCTGAATCAGTGGGAGCCCTGGGCTTGTTTTCCTGCAACAAGACGGTCCTATCGAGGGGTGATGGGAGACAGCAATACTCGAACGGGGTTCCTAATGTCCAGTCTATTCTGCAATTTAGTTTTCCTTGCATTCATTGTAGAGATACATTGAAAATGGAAGCAACATTTTCAGTGTTTTCGTGGCTATCTCAGGATTTTTCGCCTTGACCTTCGATCCAGAATGCCGGCAGAGATGTTATGTCAAACATACTTTTCAGCCCGCCGTCATTTGCAAGCTCGAGGAGTTGATCTCCTTCCCGCGCTGACACGGATGACGCGCGGGTAATGACCTCGCGTGTGTTCACGCTCAAAAGGGACGTGACAGGGAATGAGGAAAGGTGCAGCTGACTCCTATCGCCAAATCATATCATTTCCTCGCGGCCCGGTAGCACATGCTTTGCTGCCCGGCACCGGTCAGCGGCTCGGTGGTTGGGGACCGCTGATAGAAGAAGAAGAAGAAAGCCCTTAACTCTGAGTGGAATCATCGGGATGCCGTCATGCCGGCGATTTTTTATCAGGCTTTCTTATTTTTACGAGGCCAAGTTGCTAGCTCGATGCTCAACCCAGCACAGGTGGAAAGCGTGCAAGGGAGCCGGCTGGATTCGAACTCGGGTGCCTTCGCTCCGAAGTCCGGCACTGATGCTACTGCACCACCAGCCAGGTGTATATAATTATGTATATAATCGACCAATATTGGTAAAAAAACAACTGTGTAGGAACACAAACCTGTCCCACTAGGGTGATCCAAAAACCTAGGTCAGGGTCTTTCTGACACCCCACCTGGGACCACAGTTTGCGCTCCTCCTCAGAGGTGTGCCCCCGAAAGTACGTACCTCCCGCATGTCTGGCAAACCCGTTCTGCTTAAGTCATGGAAGGTTGCTTGACGGGAACCCAAGGGGACTACAACTACCGAGGATTGTGCCACACACTTCACTGTCTTAACCGCTGTGGGCTGCACATCTAATAACAGCCAAAACTCGAGGTAGCTGTAGAGCAGTAAGTCATTTACTAATGGCCAGAGGAAGTCAGGAATACCCAATGATCCCAGAGAGCCCCGTAGTCATGTATAACTCCAAATGCATAACGGGAGTCTGTGTAAACGTTCGCACTTTTATCTGTTGCTAGGATACAGGCACGAGTCAGAGCAAACAGCTCAGCCTTCTGGGCGGAGACAGCTGATTCAAAAGAGGCCTGGTCAATTACTTCACTGTCCATCACTATCGCATAGCCAGAACATCGTTTCCCTGCTGGATCCACAAAAGAGCTCCCATCCTCATAAAACGTTGCCTTGGGCTTGAGGGATATTGCAGAATGGATGGGAGAGTCTGTCCTTCTTTCATGGTGATCCGGACAGGGGGGTAATTGGAGTGGCCGATTTCATGGCCTGAAATTGCCCAGAGATGGAGTACAATGTCTTGGGTTCAGTCAATATTAAAAGAGCGTCTTACCAGATGTCCCATCTTCACCTCAGACTCCTTCCAGTATCGGAGTTGGCCTGCGGCCAAGTCTTGCCAGTCTCCCTCGGTGCTGGAGGCTTGTTTCGTCAAGGTGCCAGCAAGGAACCCTAGGCTCTTTGGCTTGAACCTAGGGCAAACCCTAACGGTGGTATGGGGAACCACCAGTCCTGTCTGTCGCCAAAGGAAATCCGGAACTTCGGCCAGTAATGCAGTGCCCTCTCTTCCTTTAACCTCTCCAATCACTGTGACCGGGAGCTTCTGTCCCTCAAGGGGTGCATAATATTGGCTTTCCTCAGTGGCACACCACATACAGTCAGAGAACAGGGTCACATGGGGGTCGGTCACTGGCAGAGGGTGTTTAAACGAAGTGGAGTCCAGATTAAGTGCCCACCACTGGGAGGTGGGAAACTGAGGAAGCTGTCAGTTGTTCGCCTGCCCCAGGATGATACCCTTGTCTGTGCACAGAATCTCGACTTCCAACGGACAGAGCAAGTCTCTCCCTGCTAGATTACACCTCAGACTGGTCGTGACTGTAAATGAAACCTCACACTGGTTCCCCTGGAATTCCACCTGCAGTGGCTGGGTACGTGAATGCGTGCATTCCGTGCCTTCGCACACAGACAGAGTGAATGTAGCGTCTGATAGCTGGAATCCCTGTTCTGATACTATTTTCTGATCGAGAGTGGATTTGGTTGCCCCCCTATCAATCATAAACCGAACTGGAATTCCAGCAACTTAGAATATTACATTGGGCTCTTCCTGAGGGGTGGTACTCACGGTAGGGAGCATCCTGGCTTGTCAATTTCTAAACAGGTTGTTGTCCCCACCCGTCCCTTGGTAGGTTTTTGTTCCCAGTTCTGATCCCCAGATATAGCCTGCTCACGTCCTTCCTGCTGAACATATTCTCTTTTAATAATAGTTCTCTTCGGGGTTGATCGGGATTCGAAAGCCAGGTCCCAATAATATGTCAAAGCTCGTCGCTTTCGATTTCGGTCATTGTCAGGCCAATCCATATTTTTGGTTTTAATCATGTTGGCTAACATAGTTGGTAAGCATGGGAGCAGTAGGGCATTAAACTGGGGGGACGGATTCCCATTATTAAAGGCCTAGTGTCCTGTGAAAGTGTCGTAGTAGGCCACAAATCACTCCCAATAGTCTGGTCCTGATACCCCAGGCTTTAGGTTTGCATTGAAGTACTTTAGTGATGTTTACAGGTTGCTGGAGAGCCCTTTCCAAGGCTTGAATAATCTGGTCTGTCTGTTCCTTCTCATTATGATTTCCCGCCTGTAACTCCTGATAGGTTTGGTATCTTAATTCTGCCTTCCATTTCCGCCCCTCATCAACTGAGAGAATCATGCAGCAGAGACCGAATAAATCCTGCGGGGTCACATTAAACATTTGTACTGTACTGCGGACATACTGAGCAAACTGTGCTTTTTTTTTCTATCTGGGGCCTGATTCATGATCATCATCATTTCTTTGGGCTTCCAGGGTGCGTACACAGGAATCACTGAGGGCTGTCCCTCCTCCGCTGCTCGTGGGCTGGGCAGCATTTGGGTGGGCAATTGTCTTGGTGGGTCCGTTAACTCTGAGGTTTTGTTGGATTCTTCCCTCCCCTTCGCGGAACAATCTTCGGTATTCCCTTTATGGATCTCAGGGTATAGGGACCTCCCCCTTCCCTGCCACTGCCGTTTCACCCAAGCGGCCACCATATCTGAGTACTGGGAGGATTGGGCTTCGGGAGCACTGGGTGCACTTGGCCCCTGGTAAGGTGGCGGGGTACAGTGGGCGCCCAATCCTCATCACGGTCACTGTCCTCAAACAGGGTCAGTATGCCAGACATGGGTTCGGGATCCCTTCTTTCCCTATTAGTTCGAACTTTAGACTGACGTTCCTGCCCTTCTCTCCTACCTAGGTCAGCCTTGGTTTGCTTACGTTGTTTTTCCTGCTCTCGTTTTTGGCGCCCATCCACCCATTCACGCCTTTAGTGTCTCCCAACTTTTTGGCGTTCCTTCTGCAGTACGTACGTCTATCCTTTTGTCACACGCATTATTCCTCCAACTTGCTAATAATGTACTGTTCCACTTTACACCTGCCTTTTCCTTCCATTCCTTTATCAACAATTTCCACTTCTTTCCACAGTTCTTTTTCCATATCAAATTTACTGCTTGTTCTCATGAGGTAATATCCCATGTTCCCCACCCCTCCGCAGTGGCCACATTTTGTTCCTCAATTTCTTATTCAGCACTGCACTCAACATTTGCAAATCTTTTTCCTTATCTGGAAAACTCTCACACAGAGTGTGTAGGGCTGCTCCTGACCCACTCATATCAATCGCCCGCAATTGACCCATGTTCTCTAAGTAATTTACCTGGCACAAAGCCTCCTGCCCAATTAATAAATTTACTCGGCTTGGCACCTCCTGCTCAATTAATAAAATTTGTCTGCCTTATACGAGTCCCCCAGTAGATTCTTTCCTGATCCCGTCAAGGTTATGCGATCAGTCTTGGGCGAGGGACCGTGCCTCCAAAGGAACTAACGGAGAGCGACAAAAGGTAAAATACCTAATGGGTGCCCGGTCGGTCTCCACAGTCCCCAAAGTGGTCTAGCCGCTTACTCAGCCCGTCTGCTTGGTGCTAGCTCTATTGCGACCCTGCTCGCAGCACCAAATGTTAAAGTAGAATCTGAATAAAACTCGAGAGACCAGCTTCTTATAGTTACAACAGTTTATTGTGCACCCTCCTGCAGGAGTTTGTCAAAGGGAAGGCACGTAATTACTGCCATCATCTGACAAGTGGGCCCACTTAGTCAGGTTACAGCCGTATATTTATACATGGTGGTTGTCTCTCGGGGTCCGAGGAAGACTACACGTTGTGCAGTCGTCTGTGGATACGCATGTGGCTTTGGGGGCCGAAGGCCGAAAGACACATGCGGTTGCAGGTTGGACGTGGAATGGCGGTTGTTAGAACAGGTGCATACACAGCTTTGTGGCGTTGGTCTCGTGCTGCTGCAAGGCGCTGATTTCGGTCATCTTCACAGTCAGACGCAGCTTTTCTGGTCAGCCCTGTCGGCTGCGGGCTCCTCAAGTTGTCGAGGCTGGAGGTCTGCCCATTTGATGTATGATTTCAGATTGTCTTTGAATCTTTTTTTGGGGCGGTCCTGATTGCGACTGCCATGCTCAAGCTCACTGTAGAGCAGCTGCCTGGGGATCCTTGTTTCACCCATGCGGATTACATGGCCAGTCCAGCGTAGCTGGGCCTGGAGGATCCTTGCCTCAGTGCTTGTGCAGTTGGCTCTGTCAAGGACTTCCTGGTTGGTGATTTGGTCCTGCCATCGAATCCTCATGATCGACCGCAGAGAGCACATGTGAAAGTAGTGGGATGCCTCTGTAGTTCCCACAGTCGGTCCTTGAACCTTTATTTTTGTAGAGGGCGATTATCGCTGCGTCTCTGAGGTCAGGGGGCATCTCTTCTTCTTCCCAAATGCTAGTCAGGGAGCTGTGGAAAGCCTCAAGTGATTCCTTGCCGGGTGCCTTGTACAGTTCCAGCAGGTATTCCATCCTTGCTGGGTGCCTTGTACAGTTCAGCAGGTATTCCATCCTTGCCGGGTGCCTTGTACAGTTCAGCAGGTATTCCATCCTTGCTGGGTGCCTTGTACAGTTCAGCAGGTATTCCATCCTTGCCGGGTGCCTTGTACAGTTCAGCAGGTATTCCATCCTTGCCGGGTGCCTTGTACAGTTCAGCAGGTATTCCATCCTTGCCGGGTGCCTTGTACAGTTCAGCAGGTATTCCATCCTTGCCGGGTGCTTTGCCACTGCTCATCTGCCTGATAGCCTTCTTGATTTCACCTATTGAGGGAGGATCATCTAGTTCCTCGTGAATAGGCTGTTGGGGGATTTGGTCCAGAGCAGACTGGTCGACCCATACAATACTGTTGCAAGATGTTATTTGAACTGGTACGCCCACCAAGTCTGTCGGTGCAAAACTTAGCTACCTAGATAAAAGAGTCCGCTAAATCAAGGTTTAATTACTGTCCAGTCTTTATCAGTTATTCCCTTCACTAGGCCCTGACTTAATTACAGATGATATTCATTCCTGTCCTTATTGGTGAGTCCTCCTCCTCCTACTCAAACGAGGATACAATGTACAATGTTATCAAATTCTCAATGTCTCTCTGCAAGCCAAAGGAGAACCAGTATAAGTCTTTTTTTTAGATAACTGCTGAAGACAGAGTTTACTTCAGTTCAAAAATTCCTGTTCAGTCCCAATTATTCTTTTAGCCAGAGGTTACATAGGTTCAAAATGATTTTTCTTATATCCTCAATTCCTCATTAGGAAGATTAGTTCTTGAGGGCAGTGCGCAAGAGATGATAGGTATGACAGGGTACTCTTCTCCGTTCTCGAGGAGTCAGAAGCTGGAGGCCGTAGATTTTAGGTCTAGTCTGGGAGGTTCCAGAGGAGACCCGAGGAAGACGTCATCCCCATCTGGAACTCCCTGCCCGAGGAGGCAGAGGTTGTAGAGATATCACAGCAGGAACTTGAATGTTGAGTTTGGTGTCTTGTGGAGGTCCCCAAATGGTTCAAATGGTTTAATTTAGTATCAGAGAATGTGTACAGTATACGACCTGAAATTCTTACTCTGCACAAACATCCACAGAATATATGATAGAAACATCAGAACCCCAAAGCCCCCCTCACACCTCCCATCGTACAAGCAGCAGAAGTGTCTACCCTCCCCCTACTTGCGCCAGCTGTACCTACCTCCCCCCACCATGCAAAGCCCCCAGAGAGACCCTGATGCAGAGTCCATCAAAAACTACAGTCCATGACCCAGCACTTGGGTACCTCAGACAGGCTCCCTCTCTCTCCAGTGAGCGAGGAAGATCTCTCCTGCAACAACACAGGTGGAGACCAGCAACTCACTGTTCCAATGATACAAATTTCTGCGTCACCTCTCCTAGTCCTCCCCCACCCCCAGCCCGACTCGAGGACTGACAGGCTCTCACTCTCCACTGAGAGAGGGAGAGGTACATTGGAGACCTGGGGTGGAGGGTGTTGAATAGAACAGTGCAAAAGGATTCTGAGCTGATTAACTGACTCCCCGAACCCCTGTCCTTTCTGCAGCTGAGAGAAACCTGTGTATCATTAACGCAAGTATCTAATCAAACAATCGTGTAGCAGCTACTCAATGCATCAAAGCATGTGGACGTAGTCAAGAGGTTCAGTTGCTGTTCAGATCAAACACCAGAATGGGGAAGAAACGTGATCTCAGTGACTTTGACTATGGAGTAATTGTTGGTGCCAGATGGGGTGGTTTGAGTATTTCAGAAACCACCAATGGTGTGAACTGTTTTTCTGCTTTTCACACCATTCTCTGTAAACCGTGTGAAAACCCCTAGGAGATCGGCAGACTGGTTCTAGCTGACAGGCTGACAGTAACTCAAATAACCAGGCATTACAACTGGTGTGCAGAAGAGCATCTCTGAACGCACATGTCAAACCTTGAACAGGCTGGGTTACAGCAGTGGAAGACCATGAACTTACACTCAGTGGCCGCTGATGTACCGAATGAAGTGTTCTCTGAGCGTGTATACGGACCGCAAGAGCCTCTGTTTGGAGTTGTTCCTCAAATTTCTGCTGCTCTTCAGCCTCACATTCCTGATCTGTGGTCACCCGATACGGGGCAGACGGCCCGGGCGAATCTCCTGGTCGGCCTGCTCCTGGGCCTGGGCAAGATGGCCATTCACAGGTACGGGTAGCAGACAGTCAAGAGCTCGCTTTGAGCCGACTGCCTGCCCCTCTTCCTGAGTTACATCCACGCCCTGGAAAAGGAACATGTGGTGTCAGTGGGCACAGTGGGGGAGTTTTGAGAATCGCAGACTCCCCCCGCCACCTGGGCTTGAATGTTTTAAAGATAATAGTGCTTGTATTCTAATTTGTAATTGTAAATATTCTGTGAACCCTTGTTTATTGTATTAGTTTTGTTAGTGAATAAACCTGTGTGTGTACTCTAGGTGTGCTATATACAGTGCTGCTAGAAAGTTTGTGAACCCTGTAGAATTCTTCTCTATTTCTAAATATGACCTAAATTAAAATGTGATCAGATCTCGAAACGAGTCCTAAAACTAGATAAAAAGAACCCAATTCAATAAATGACACAAAAAACATTATACTTGTTAATTTATTTATTGAGAAAAATGATCCAATATCACATGTATTTGTTGGAAAAATTATGTGAACCTTAGGGGTAATGCCTTCTACAAAAGCTGGCGTCAGATGTTCCAATCAATGGGATGAGATTGGAGGTGTGGGTTGTAGAAGTGCCCTGCCCTAACAAAAAAGACACACAACATCAGGTTACTGACAGAACCTGCTCTTCTCAAAAAAAGATCTGTTTTATGTTCGCTGTGCCTTGATCCAACCAACTTTCTGAGGACCTTAGAAGAAGAATTGTAGAGATACATGAAGCTGGAAGAGAACACAAAAGCATTTCTGAAGTCCACAGGAAGAGAAATTGTCTACAAATGGAGTGGGCATCTTGCAAAGATCAGACCAAGAGCACAACATGCAGTGCTGAAGGAGGTGAAAAAGAACCCAATGGTAACAGCAAGAGACCTGCAGAAATCTCTAGAACTGACTAATGTCTCTGTTCATGAGAAAAACACTGAACAAGAACAGTGTTCATGGAAGGACAACACAGAGGAAATCGCTGCTCTCCAATAAAACATTGCTGCACATCTCAAGTTTGCAAAAGACCACCTGAACGTTCTAAAATGCTTCTGGGACAATGTTCTATGGAGAGATGAGACAAAAGTTGAACTTCTTAGTGAAATGCAGAGAGTTATGTTTGGAGGAAAAAAGGCCACTGCACACCAACACCAAAACCCCATCCCAACTGTGAAGCATGGTGGAAGAAGCATCATGGTTTGGGGCTGCTTTGCTGTCTCAGGGCCTGGAGAGCTTGCAATCATTGAGGGAAAAATGAATTCAAAATTGTATCAAGACATTTTACAGGAGAATGTCAGGGTAGCAACCAGTCACCTGAAGCTTAATAGAAGTTGGATGATTCAACAAGACAATGATCTGAAAGACAAGAGTAAATCAACAACAGAATGGTTTAAAAAGAAGCAGATTTGTGTTTTGGAATGGTCAAGTCAAAGTGCTGACCTTAATCCCATAAAAATGTTGTGGAGGACCTGAAGCAACAGTTGATGCGAGGAAGCCCACCACCATCCCAGAGTTGAATCAGTTTTGTAAGGAGGAATGGCCTAAAATTCCTCCAAGCTGATGTACAGGACTGATCAACAGTTACGTTTGGTTGAAGGATATTGTTGTACGGTGGTGTGTGGAGAGGGGGGGGGTGGTCACAACAGTTACTGACAGCAAAGGTTCACATAATTTTTCCAACAAATACACGTCATATTGGATCATTTTCCTCAATAAATAAATAAACGTTTATTTAATTGGGTACTCTTTATTGAATTTTAGGAATTACGTGAAGGTCTGATCACATTTTAGGTCAAATTCCGAATAAGTAGAGAACACTCCATGAATATATATAGTAGCTAGGGTGAGGTACACGTACCATAAGGAACTTCCTCTGCACCCTCTCTATCACAGTCTCTCTCACCCTCTCTATCACAATGGTTTTAGGTTTAGATGGTTAGGGGCCCAAACAAAGGGAATGGGACCGGCTCAGGTAGACAACTTGGTCCGCATGGATGACTTAGGCTGAAGGGCCTATTTCCATGACTATCAATCTCTGAGTTATCTCCCATCTGTTGCCACGGTGTCCAGCAACCAGGCAGCCAGTGGGAAGGCCAGTAGCTCTGCTGTTGACTGTTGGGATGATTCAGTCTTTGGCCTGTTAGCAACCCAGCAAAGCACAACAATCAAATACAATCATCTGGGGATCTCCCTGGGCCACCCGAGAGCCTCCAGCGTATCTCAGTGTGGGAATCCAAATCAAAAGCAAGTGTTGCTTAATCTTCTGGTAACTACTTCTCATCCTGTTTACCTAATCTAACCCTGAGGTTCCCAGGCACTGGGAGATGTCCCAATCTTGTGTGATGTAAATACATCAGATCACACTGTAAATACATCACACTGTGTCGATGTAAATACCTTCCACGTTCCCCCCACTCCCCCCCTCCTGCATTGTCCCAGTCTGATCTCACCTAAGATTCATACAAAGACCAGTGGTGTCTCCTATCGCCGGGAGGTTACCCAAGGCGGCAGCTACAATGTTAGACAGAGTGTTGGCCGATCAAATTAAAGTGCGAGGTGATTTTTTTTTCTCTGTCTTCGGAAGTCAGACGAGGGTAGGATGTACACCATAGGACAAGGAACAAAATTAGGCCATTTAGTCCATCAAGTCTACTCTGCTGTGCAATCTATCCTGAATTTTCTTCTCTGAACCCCATTCTCCCACCTGTAACCTCAACCCCTCACTAATTACAAACCTATCAATCTCTGCTTTAAATACACCCAATGGCTTTGACCCCACAGCCCTCTGTGGCACAGATTTCCCAGGTACGCCACCCAGAGGATGAAGAAGTCCCTCCTCATCTCAGTTCTAAAGGGACGCCCCTCTATTCTGAGGCTGTGCCCTCGTATTCTGGACTTTCTTACTGAAGGAAACATCCAATCTATCCAGGCCGTTCAGCATATGGGAGGTTTCAATGAGATCTCCACCTCGTCCTTCTAAATTCCAGGTGAGCACAGGCCCAGGGGCATCAACCGCTCCTCACAGGTCAACCCTTTAATTCCCCGGATCATTCTTGTGAACCTCCTCTGGAATCTCTCTCTCGGCAGCACATTCTTCTTTAGATACCAGGCCGAAAATTGCTCAAAATACTCTCTGTGGTCTGACCAATGCCTTATAAAGCTTCAAAAGCACATCCTTGCTTTTATATTCTAGTCCACATGGAATGAATGCTAACATTGCATTTGCCTTTCTTACTACTAACTCAACCAACAAGCTATGAGACCCCCCCCCCACCAAGTCCCTTTGCACTTCTGATTTCTGAAATTCTCTCGCCAGTTAGAAAATAGTTCATATAGTGAAATTTAGGGCATTTTTGGGCGTTGACAAACAGAAAGACCTTAACGCCATCCCCAGAGACGCTGCTCAATACTTTGGGCTCCTCTAGAAGATTGTGTGTCGCTCCAAGTTCCAGAATTTGCGAGCTACTGTTTCTTTATGGATCCCTAAAAGTGACTGCACAGAGTAGTGAAGAGGGCATACAGATACCTGCCTTCTTTACCCAAGGCACAGAATACGAGAGCAGGGAGGTTATGGTCCAACTTTATAAATCGTTGGTCAGGCCACAGATGAAACACCGTGTGCAGTTCTGGTCACAGAATCTCGGAAGGAGGTGACTGCACTGGAGAGGGTGGAGAGGAAACTGGCCAGGACCTTGTCTGGGATTCAGTGTTTCAGTTACAAGTAGAGGCTAGGGAGACAGGATTAGTTCTCTGTAGTATATCTGCTATGAGAAGGATATTATAAATTAATTAATCAATAAATTCAGCAGTACAGTGCAGTGTAGGCCCTAACAGCTCCTCAAGCCACATCGCCCCAGCAACCCCCAACAAACCAAACTGATTCTAACCTAATCACAGGACAACTTACGATGACCTAATAACCTACCCTGTTCTGCTCTTCAGCAAGAAAAAGTCAGGCTCTCATAGAAACATCAAACACAGACCAGGAAGAGGCCCATCGGCCCACCACGTCTGTGCTGGACCCAGCTGAACCCCGCTGCCTGCACGTGATCCACATCCCTCCCTACTTCGTACCTGCCTCCACCACCACCCCGGCAACACACTCCAGGCACCCACCACTCTCTGTGTTAAAACCTGCCCTGCACATCGTCCTTGAACTTTCCCCCTCTCACCTTAAGTCCATGTCCTCTCGTATTTGACACTTCTACTCTGGAGGTGAAAGATTCTAACTGTCTACCCTGTCTACGCCTCTATAAAGCTCTGTCAGATCTACACACACTGAATACTGGAGGAACTCAGCAGGCCAGGGAGACTCTTCTTCAAAATTTGCCTGAGGAAGTTCCTCAGTCTCCCAACACTCCAGAGAAAACAACCCAACTTCTCTCCCCATCGCTCACACCCTGTAATCCAGGCAGCAGCCTGGCGAACCTCCTCTGCGCCCTCTCCAAAGCCCTGACACCCTCCCTGTCATGGGGTGGCCAAAAACTCCACACAGTTCCCCAAGTGGGGCCTAGCTGCAGATTTTATTGTGCAGCTGCAATGCAAGGACGTGGGGCTGCAAGTCAGTGGTTTAGAAGGATGTTGATGTTTTTGTGTATGTCAGCAAGTGGCTGGGTGAGCAGAATGCCAAAATTGGCTTTATTAACCATATAACCATTTAACAATTACAGCACAGAAACAGGCCATCTCAGCCGTTCTAGTCCGTGCCGAACTCTTACTCTCACCTAGTCCCACCGACCTGCACTCAGCCCATAACCCTCCATTCCTTTCCTGTCCATATATCTATCCAATTTAACTTTAAACGACAACGTCGAACCTGCCTCAACCACTTCTGCTGGAAGCTCGTTCCACACAGCTACCACTCTCTGAGTAAAGAAGTTCCCCCTCATGTTACCCCGAAACTTTTGCCCTTTAACTTTCAACTCATGTCCTCTTGTTTGAATCTCCCCCACTCTCAATGGAAAAAGCCTGTCCACGTCAACTCTATCTATTTACTGCGGGCGATGGGCTTAGAAATGAGGAAGTTTAGCTACAGTGTAAACATCAGAGACAGAGAGTGGACCCTTATTGAAGAAAATGTCTATGTGGAGGAGATTCACTGGGCTAATTCCTGGTCATAGTCATAGTCATACTTTATTGATCCCGGGGGAAATTGGTTTTTGTTACAGTTGCACCATAAATAATTAAATAGTAATAAAACCATAAATAGTTAAATAGTAATGCATAAATTACGCCAGGAAATGTCCAGGACCAGCCTATTGGCTCAGGGTGTCTGACCCTCCAAGGGAGGAGTTGTAAAGTTTGATGGCCACAGGCAGGAATGACTTCCTATGACGCTCTGTGTTGCATCTCGGTGGAATGAGTCTCTGGCTGAATGTACTCCTGTGCCCAACCAGTACATTATGTAGTGGATGGGAGACATTGTCCAAGATGGCATGCAACTTGGACAGCATCCTCTTTTCAGACACCACCGTCAGAGAGTCCAGTTCCATCCCCACAACATCACTGGCCTTACGAATTAGTTTGTTGACTCTGTTGGTGTCTGCTACCCTCAGCCTGCTGCCCCAGCACACAACAGCAAACATGATAGCACTGGCCACCACAGACTCGTAGAACATCCTCAGCATCGTCCGGCAGATGTTAAAGGACCTCAGTCTCCTCAGGAAATAGAGACGGCTCTGACCCTTCTTGTAGACAGCCTCAGTATTCTTTGACCAGTCCAGTTTATTGTCAATTCATATCTCCAGGTATTTGTAATCCTCCACCATGTCGACACTGACCCCCTGGATGGAAACAGGGGTCACCGGTACCTTAGCTCTCCTCAGGTCTACCACCAGCTCCTTAGTCTTTTTCACATTAAGCTGCAGATAATTCTGCTCACACCATGTGACAATGTTTCCTACCGTAGCCCTGTACTCAGCCTCATCTCCCTTGCTGATGCATCCAACTATGGCAGAGTCATCAGAAAACCTGGGGTGAGATGGAGAGGTGAGGAAGGAGTATGAGAGCTTAGTAACGCGGTAACACAGTATCAGGACAACAACCGTTGCCTCAATGTCAGCAAGTAAACAGAGCTGAACATTGACCTCGGGAACGGAGGAGTACACATGCTCCTGCTTACGCCAACGGTTCTGAGGTCGAGAGGGTAGAGAGAGTCGAGTTCCCAGGAGTGAACTTCACCAACAGCCTGTGCTACTCCAACCATCTTGACTCCATGGTCAAGAACATCTCACAGGTGCCTCTACTTCCTCAGGAGGCTCAAGAAATTCGGCTTGACCCCATTGACCATCACCAATTTTTACAGACGCACCACAGACTATCCAGGTAAATGATGGCTTGGTACGGAAACTGCTCAGCCCATGACTCAAGAAACTGCAGAGAGTTGTGGACACAGCTCAGCACGTCACCGAAACCAGTCTCCCCTCTGTGGACTCTGTCTAACATTTCCCTCTGCCTTGGAGAAGCAGACAATATCATCAAAACTTCGTCCACGCCAGACAATCTCTCTTCTCCCCTCTCCTATCGAGTAGATGATACAAAGGTTTCATAGCATGTACCACCAGGCTCAAGGACGGCTTCTATCCCTCTGTTATCAGACTATTGAACAGTGTCCGAGTATGATTGACCTCACAATCTACCTCGTTATCATCCTGCACCTTATTGCCAGCCTGCACTGCGCTTTCTCTGTAACTGTTACACTTTATTCTGCATTCTGTTATTGCTTTACCCTGTTGTACCTCAGTGCATGTGTGATGATCTGATCTGTATGAACAGAGTAGAAGAGAAACTTTTCACTGTGTCTCGGTAGACGTGACAATAACAAACCAGTTGCAGTTTATTTTTGTTTCATTTAGCGATACAACATGGCACAGACCCTTCTGACTCAATGAGCCACAGCACCCTGTACCCCCCGACAAACCCGATTAACACTAACCTAATCATAGGACAATTTACAATGACCCAATAACCTACCAGATACGTATTTGGACTGTGGGAGGAAACCAGAGCTCCTTGGGAAACCGACGGGGAGGACGTACCGAGACTTCTGACAGAACGATATCAGAATTGAACTGTGAACTCCAAATATAATATAGGAAGGACGTGACTGAAGGGAGAGGATGCAGAGGAGACTACACAGGAAGTTTGGAAATAGTTCATCATTATTGTTACATGTACTGAGAGAGAATGAGAAGCTTCTGCCTACGTGCCATCCCTTCTACACATCTGTACATCGAGTCGGTACAAAAGGGAAAGAGAGTTCCAGTTATAGAGGAAGTGCAGAGTAGGCAGACAGATAAAGTGCCACAACGAGGCAGATTGTGAGATCGAGGGTAACCGTGTGAGGGTCTGATAACAGCGGGATAGACGCTGTCCTTAAGCCTGGTGGCACGTGCTTTCAGACTTTTGGGCAGGGGGGACAAGGGAGAATGTCCCGAGGTGGGGGGAGTCCTTGATTAGATGGCTGCTTTACTCAGGCAACAGGAAGTGCGGGCAGAGTTTATGGAGGGGAGGCTGGTTTCCATGATGTGCTGAGCTGTGTCCACAACTCTCTGCAGTTTCTTGAGGTCTTGGGCAGGGCAGTTGCTGGAGCAAGCCATGGGACATCCGGATAGGATGCTCTCTGTGCTACACCTGTAAAACGAGCCATTAGACACATTGGTGAGCTTTTTGCCCAAAGTTGGATCAGGACAGTGTTGCTGACAGTCACTCCTACAAATGGGAAGCCTTGGATAGAGCGTAAATTGGCAAATTGTTTTATTACAATTGGTAATTTCCCTTTCAAGGAGACAGTTCTCCCTGGAGCAGCTGAGGCTGAGGTGGACCAGATGGAAGTGGACACAATTCAGATGGACAGAGATCGAGCAGTTAGACAGAATGTTTCCCCAGAGAAAAGGACACCTGAAAACTATAAGAGATAAGATTAGGGTGGAGGGGTGTGGAAAGAGGTTTAGAAATGGCTCCAGATTCCAGTCCCATTCCTAAGAAGGGTGTGGTTGGATTCTGGAACAGACTGCCAAATGTGACAGAGACTCTCCCAACACTGGAGTATCTGGATGAGTCCTTGAACCACTGAGTCAGAGAAGGAGATGGAGCAGGAACAAGGGGAATGGGATCGGTGCAGATTGGTACAATGGACGATATGGTCATAGTGGGTTGAAGCACCTGTTTCACAGCTTGTGCAAATCTACCCCTCACTTTGGTTCTCGCCCTCCACTCCTTATTCCCTCACTCCTTGCTCAAGGCTCTTGGCCATTCCCAGACAGTCACTCGCCAGCATCTCAGCTGTTCTCTAACTGAGGGTCAGGCAACAACCCATCTCCCAGCCATAACCAGGGTAGTGTTGAGGAGTGCTACCGACCAGACCAGACCCTGTGCTGCCCTTCGGTACGGGGGAAAGGCAGGCTCTCATAGAAACATCAAGCACAGACCAGGAAGAGGCCCATCGGCCCACCACGTCTGTGCTGGACTCAGCTGAACCCCGCTGCCTGCACGTGATCCACATCCCTCCCTACTTCGTACCTGCCTCCACCACCACCCCGGCAACACACTCCAGGCACCCACCACTCTCTGTGTTAAAACCTGCCCTGCACATCGTCCTTGAACGTTCCCCCTCTCACCTTAAGTCCATGTCCTCTCGTATTTGACACTTCTACTCTGGAGGTGAAAGATTCTAACTGTCTACCCTGTCTACGCCTCTATAAAGCTCTGTCAGATCTACACACACTGAATACTGGAGGAACTCAGCAGGCCAGGGAGACTCTTTTCAAGATTTGCCTGAGGAAGTTCCTCAGTCTCCCAACACTCCAGAGAAAACAACCCAACTTCTCTCCCCATTGCTCACACCCTGTAATCCAGGCAGCAGCCTGGCGAACCTCCTCTGCGCCCTCTCCAAAGCCCTGACACCCTCCCTGTCATGGGGTGGACAAAAACTCCACACAGTTCCCCAAGTGGGGCCTAGCTGCAGATTTTATTGTGCAGCTGCAATGCAAGGACGTGGGGCTGCAAGTCAGTGGTTTAGAAGGATGTTGATGTTTTTGTGTATGTCAGCAAGTGGCTGGGTGAGCAGAATGCCAAAATTGGCTTTTATAGCGGGCGATGGACTTAGAAATGAGGAAGTTTAGCTACAGTGTAGAGATCAGATTCAGAGAGTGGACCCTTATTTAAGAAAATGTCTATGTGGAGGAGATTCACTGGGCTAATTCCTGGGGTGAGATGGAGAGATGAGGAAGGAGTATGAGAGCTTAGTAACGCGGTAACACAGTATCAGGACAACAACTGTTGCCTCAATGTCAGCAAGTGAACAGAGCTGAACATTGACCTCGGGAACGGAGGAGTACACATGCTCCTGCTTACGCCAACGGTTCTGAGGTCGAGAGGGTAGAGAGAGTCGAGTTCCCAGGAGAGTGAATTTCACCAACAGCCTGTGCTACTCCAACCATATTGACTCCATGGCCAAGAACATCTCACAGGCGCCTCTACTTCCTCAGGAGGCTCAAGAAATTCGGCTTGACCCCATCGACCGTCACCAATTTTTACAGATGCACCACAGAAAGAATCCTATCCTAGTAAACGATGGCTTGGTACGGAAACTGCTCAGCCTATGACTTGAAGAACTGCAGAGAGTTGTGGACACAGCTCGGCACGTCACCGAAACCAGTCTCCCCTCTATTGACTCTGTCTACACTGCTCACTGCATCGGAACAGCAGCCAGTTTAATCAAAGGTCATACCTATCCCGGTCAATCCCTCTTCTCCCCTCTCCCATGGTGAAAGAGACAGGAAAGCCTGTAAACATGTACCACCAGGCTCAAGGACGGCTTCTATCCCGCTGTTGTCAGACTATTGAACAGTGTCCGAGTATGATTGACCTCACAATCTACCTCGTTATCATCCTGCACCTTATTGCCAGCCTGCACTGCGCTTTCTCTGTAACTGTTACACTTTATTCTGCATTCTGTTATTGCTTTACCCTGTTGTACCTCAGTGCACGTGTGATGATCTGATCTGTATGAACAGAGTAGAAGAGAAACTTTTCACTGTGTCTCGGTAGACGTGACAATAACAAACCAGTTGCAATTTATTTTTGTTTCATTTAGTGATACAAAGTGGCACAGGCCCTTCCGACCCAATGAGCCACAGCACCCTGTAACCCCCGACAAACCCGATTAACACTAACCTAATCACGGGACAACTTATTAATAACCTACTACCCGTCTGTCTATGGTATATGCGAGGAAAGCTGTGAACGCAGAGTAAACCCACACTGTACAAACTTCTTACAGACAACGTTAGAATTCAACTCTAACTCTGATGCTCCAAGCCGTAATAATATCACACTAACCGCTACTCTACCAAAGTGCCCTGGTGAACTGAAGAAAATCGATCTAAATTCTCTGTGATAGAAGAACATGGGCAACCTCTCTGAAACATCTCCGATCCTGACAGGGAAGATGTGGAGATGTTTCCTGTCGTGGGAGAGGCTTGGATGAAGGGATGTAGGCACGGAATTCGGGGATGATCACTTCACACTGAGGTGTGTCGGAACTTTACACAGAGGGTGGGGATCGCTGGAGGGTTGTGCAGGCTGGATAACTTGGGTCAGGGAGGGTGGATTTAAAGAGGGTGGGGACTTCACGTTTTTACTTTAAGTGAAGCACGCTCATACCACGTGGTAGCATCCTGATGTATGCAATTCACACATTTTACGTATAACCAGAATGAATTATATAAACGACAAGGAATGCTTAGTCAAACAATATATTTACAATATTACTCCAATGTTACTGAAATGTTCTCGATTAGTCAGGGCATCAAAGGTTACAGGGAGAATGGGTTGAGAGGGGTGATCGATCAGCCATGGTCAAATGGCAGAGCAGACTCGAAGGGACGAATGGCCCAATTCTGTTCCTATGTCTTATGGACTCCATAGCGAATCAGCCGTGATCTTACTGAAAGGTGAAGCAGGCTCAACGGGCCAGATGGCCAACTCCTGCTCCTATTTTTTATGTTCTTGTGTTCAGAACTTGCATAGCAATGAAACTGAGGCCAAGGGAAGATCAGAGGTGATCGTGTTGAGTGGCAGAACTGCCTAGAGGGGCCAAATAGTCTGCTCATAATGTCGTAGAGCCCGTAAACCATCCCTACAGCCTAACCAGTCCATGCTGACCAAGATTCCATCTAAGCTAGTCCAATATCCCTCCAAATCTTTCCTATCCATAAGACATAGGAGCAGAATTAGGCCATTCAGCCCATCGAGTCTGCTCCGCCATTCCATCTTGGCTGATCCCGGATCCTACACAATCCCGTACACCTGCCTTTGATGCCCTGACCGATCAGGCAACTATCAACTCCTGCCTTAAATATACCCACAGACTTGGCCTCCACAGCCGTCTGCAGCAGAAAGTTCCACAGATTCACTACGCTCTGGCTAAAAGAATTCCTCCTTACCTTTGTTCTAAAAGGTCACCCCTCAATTCTGAGGCCATGCCCTATAGTTCTGGATACTCCCCAATAGGAAACATCCTCTCCACATCCACCCTATCTAGTCCTTTCAATATTCGGTAGGTTTCAATGAGATTTACCGCCCCCCCCCCCGGCATTCTTCTAAATTCCGGTGAGTACAGACCCAAAGCTGCCAAACGCTCCTCCTATCTTAACCCCTTCATTCCTGGAATCATCCTCGTGAACCTCCTCTGAACACTCTCCGATGACAATATATCCTTTCTGAGATATGGGGCCCAAAACTGTTAACAATAGTCCAAGTGCAGCCTGACTAGTGTCTAATAAAGCCTCAGCGTTATCTCCTTGTTTTTATATTCTATTCCTCTTGAAATAAAAACCAACATTGCATTTGCCTTCTTTACCACAGACTCAACCTGTGAGTTAACCTTCTGGGAGCCTTGCACGAGGACTCTGCACCTCTGATGTTTAAATTTTCTCCGCATTTAGATAATAGTCTGCACTATTGTTCCTTTTGCCAAAATACATTATCATACATTTCCCAACACTGTATTCCATCTGCCACTTTTTTTTGCCTAAGTCCTGCTGCAATCACATTGCTTCCTCAGCACTACCTACCCCTCCTCCCATCTTCGTATCATCAACAAACTTTGCCACGAAGCCATCAACTCCATTATCTAAATCATTGACAAACAATGTAAAATGTACGGGTCCCAATACTGACCCCCTGAAGTGCACCACTAGTCACTGGCAGCCAACCAGAAAAGGCCCCTTTTATTCCCACTGGCTGCCTCCTGCCTGTCAGCCATTCCGCTATCCATGCCAGTATCTTTCCTGTAACACCATGGGATTTTATCTTGTTAAGCAGCCTCATGTGTGGCACCTTATCAAATGCCTTCTGATAATCCAGGTAGATGACATCCACTGCCTCTCCTTTGTCCACCCTGCTTGGTACTTAATCAAAGAACTCTAACAGATTTGTCAGGCAAGATTTCCCTTCACAGAAACCATACTGATTTTGACTTATTTTATCATTTGTCTCCAGGTACCCTGAAACCTCACATTCCCAACCAGTAAAGTTATACTAGTTGGCCTATAATTTTTCTTGTGCCTTCCTCTCTTCTTAAAGAGTGGACTGACATTTGCGATCTTCCAGCCCTCCAGAATCAAATGATTTTTTAAAGATCATGATCAATGCATCTGTTATCTCTTCAGCAACCTCTCTCAGGACTCTGGGATGTAGTCCATCTGGTCCAGGTGACTTAACCATCTTAAGAACTTTGAGATAACTTTGCACTTTTCCCCTTGTAATAGCAATGACACTCACTCCTGCTCCCTGACACTCATGGACCTCTGGCACACTGCAAAGTACAGGTGCAAAGTACCCATTAAGTTCATCTGCCATTTCTTTGTCCCCTATTACTGCCTCACCAGCATCATTTTTCAGTGGTCCAATATAACTCTTACCTCCCTTTTACTCTTTATATAACTGAAAAACTTTTGGTTTCCTGCTTTATATTATTGGTTAGTTTGCCCTCATATTTCATCTTTTCCCTTTTTATCGTTTTTTTTTTGTTACCTTTTGTTGGATTTTAAAAGCTTCCCAATCATCCAACTTCCCACTCACTTTTGCTACCTGTACCTTTCCAAGTGAGTTTTAAATGTTGTTAATGTATCTGCTTCAAACGCTTCCTCTGGCAGCTCATTCCATAGACTGACCACCCTCTGGGGGAAGAAGTTGCCCCTCAGGTTCCTATTAAATCTCTCCCCTCTCATCTCAAACTGTGCCCTCTAGAGAAGATATAATGTCCAGGGCGGTTGGCATCTGTGATTATGTTGGCTGTTTTATCGAGACAGCAGGAAGTGTAGGCAGTATCCATAGAGGGTAATAGTCAAGTCAAATCCAGTTGGAATTGTTGAAAGTGGAGTCACAGATAGACAGGGTGTTTAGCAGTCTGGACTCCATCAGTCAGGGCACCTGTTGGGACACAATAGACAATAGGTGCAGGAGTAGGCCATTCAGCCCTTCGAGCCAGCACAACCATTCACTGTGATCGTGGCTGATCATCCACAATCAGTATCCAGTTCCTGCCTTATCCCCATAACCTTTGATTCCGCTATCTTTAAGAGCTCTATCCATCTCTTTCTTGAAAACATCCAAAGACTTGGCCTCCACAGCCTTCTGGGACAGAGCATTCCACAGATCCACCACTCTCTGGGTGAAAAAGTTTTTCCTCAACTCCGTTCTAAATGGCCTACCCCTAATTCTTAAACTGTGGCCTCTGGTTCTGGACTCACCCATCAGCGGGAACATGCTTCCTGCCTCCAGCGTGTCCAATCGCTTAATAATCTTAACACTACGCTACAGTTGTATTAGGCATCAATGGGACCATACCTGGAGTTCTGTGTAGAGATTTCCATTCCCTATCATGGGAAAGAGTGCAGGGAAGATTTACGAGGATGCCGCCAGGACCGGAGGGCCTGAGTTATAGGAAGAGGTTTGCTGGTCTGGCAGTTTATTCCTCGGAGAGTAGAAGAATGAGAGACAAGCTTATAGACACTACACAGAGGATCATCACCTCATGTTTATCTGGGGGTGGTCTAAAGTCCGACAGCATGAACACTAAATTCTCCAACTTCAGGACACCCTCTCCCCTCTGTCTCCTTTCCTCTCTCCTCCTCACCCTGCCAATTCCTCCCACACTCACTCTGGCAGCACAGCCTCAGGACAAAGGTCCTTCAGAACAGAGATGAGGAGGAACTCCTTCGGCCAGAGGGTGGTGAATCTGTGGAATTTGTTGCCAACGGGGGGGTGGGGTGCTAAGTCACAGTGTATTTAAGACAGAGATTGGTAGGTTCATGATCGGTGAGGGGTTTAAGGGTTTCAGGAAGAAGGCAAGAGAATAGGGTTAAGAATAAAAACATCAGTCATGATTGAGTGGCAAGAGCAATAATGGGCCAAATGGCCTGATTCTGCTCGTGTATCTTGTCCTGACGAAGGGTCTCGGCCTGAAACGTCGACTGTACTTCTTCCTATAGATGCTGCCTGGCCTGCTGCGTCCACCAGCATTCTGTGTGCATTGCTGTATCTTGCGTTGTGGTCTTATTGCCCCTCTGCACTCCTGGCCACGATGCCAAGTCTTGACCCAAATCGCTGACCGCCCCCTGCCTCCATGGATGCCGCCAGATCTGCTGAGTGCCCTAAGCAGCTTCAAAGTGGAGAGGTCTCCAGTGAGACCACACCTGGAGTACTGTGTGCAGTTTTGGTCTCCAAATTTGAGGAAGGACATTCTTGCTATTGAGGGAGTGCAGCGTAGGTTCACAAGGTTAATTCCCGGGCTGGCGGGACTGTCATATGTCGAAAGATTGGAGCGACTGGGCTTGTATACTCTGGAATTTAGAAGGATGAGAGGGGATCTGATTGAAACATATAAGATTATTAAGGGATTGGACACGCTGGAGGCAGGAAGCTTGTCCCGCTGATGGGTGAGTCCAGAACCAGAGGCCACAGTTTAAGAATTAGGGGTAGGCCATTTAGAACAGAGTTGAGGAAAAACTTTTTCACCCAGAGAGTGGTGGATATATGGAATGCTCTGCCCCAGAAGGCTGTGGAGGCCAAGTCTCTGGATGCTTTCAAGAAAGAGATGGATAGAGCTCTTAAAGATAGTGGAATCAAAGGTTATGGGGATAAGGCAGGAACTGGATACTGATTGTGGATGATCAGCCATGATCACAGTGAATGGCGATGCTGGCTCGAAGGGCCGAATGGCCTACTCCTGCACCTATTGTCTATTGTCTTTCAAAGGGCTGCCACTCAGGAAATGGGCGAAAAGGGCACTGTCACCCTTTGCACTGAAAATTGGTGATTCAAAATCCAGATGTGAGCAAATCTCTGTGGCAGCTTCTGGTGAAAAAGAGGAAGGAGATGCCAGGACGTTTCTAAAGATGAGAATGCAGTTGTGTGTGTGTCTCTCTCTCTCCTTCTCTCTCTCTCTGCATCTCTCTCTTCTCTGACTCTTTTTCTCTGTATATCTGCATCTCTGTCTCTCTCTCACACAGTCTCTTCTGTCTCTCCCGTTTCGCATTCTCCTGTCTGTCTCTGTGCATCTCTCTCCCTCTACCCCCCTCCTCCCCCCACAACCCCTCATGAGCCACCGCACAAAGAGGAACTCAGCAAATCCAGTCAGTTGACTCATTCCCCACTTCCCGAAACAAAGGTCAAAAGTCAAGCTGCGATGTTCCCCAGATACAGCAGCACGGGTAGTTTTTTTCCCCCCCCCCCGGCCACGGAGAATATTGGGAGAGAATTTTCCCTTCTAACCTGAAGTTTGTAGAGGTCACATCAAGTGGTTGGTTTTAGTGTTATTGTGTAGTATTATTTTGTTTAGTATTTATTAGCTCATTATTCTCACACGAAAAACTGCATTGAGGTAGAACAAGGTAAAACAGTAACAATGCAGAATAAAGTGTAAAAGAAAAACTAAAAAGAAACAGAGAATAAAATGCAATATCATAACGAGGTAGATACTTTTATACTTTATACTTTATTGTCGCCAAACAATTGGTACTAGAACGTACAATCATCACAGCGATATTTGATTCTGCACTTCCCGCTCCCTTGATTACAAATATCAAATAGTAAAAATTAGTAAATATTAAAAATTTAAATTATAAATCATAAATAGAAAATAGAAAAATGGGAAGTAAGGTAGTGCAAAAAAAAACCGAGAGGCAGGTCCGGATATTTGGAGGGTACGGCCCAGATCCGGGTCAGGATCCGTTCAGCAGTCTTATCACAGTTGGAAAGAAGCTGTTCCCAAATCTGGCTGTACGAGTCTTCAAGCTCCTGAGCCTTCTCCCCGAGGGAGTCTGTTGGCTGGGTGGGTCGTGTCCCTGATTATCCTGGCAGCACTGCTCTGACAGCGTGCGGTGTAAAGTGAGTCCAGGGACAGAAGATTGGTTTGTGTGATGTGCTGGGCCGTGTTCACGATCTTCTGCAGCTTCTTCCGGTCTTGGACAGGACAACTTCCATACCAGGTTGTGATGCATTCTAGAAGAATGCTTTCTACGGTGCATCTATAAAAATTAGTGAGGGTTTTAGGGGACAGGCCAAATTTCTTTAGTTTTCTCAGGAAGTAGAGGAAGATTGTGAGGTCATCTCACCGTGCGAGACTCTGATGACAGCAGGACAGAAGTCCTTGATCCTGGTAGTACGTGCTTTCAGACTTTTCTATCTTCTGCCTGATGGGAGGAGGGAGAAGAGAGAACGTCCCGATTGGGAGGGATTTTTGCTTATGCTGGCGACTTCACGGAGGCACAGGGAGTGTAGAGTGGAGGCTGCTTTCTTTGACATGCTGAGCTCTGTCCAGAACCCTCTGCTGTTTCTTGAGCTCATTAGCCATAGGAGGCATCGGTGCAGCTAGATAGAATGCTTTCTATAGTGTGTTGACAACAGTTGGTGAGGATCCATGGGTACATGCTGAATTTATTTAGCCTCCTGAGGAAGTAGAAGCCTTGGTGAGTTTTCTTTGGCCATGACGTGTATGTGGCTAGAGGACTGGATACTAAGAACAACCCTCTCGACGCGGTATCGTTGATGTAGACACAAGCCTTCCCGAAGTCAATGACCAGCTGGTATTTCTAATGAGATTAGAAAACTTCCTAATTCCCGGGACACCAGCCCTCCCCTTTCCCTTCAGACCTCTCTGTAACCACCCTCCCCCTCTCTGGCCGAGCCTTGGGGTCTTTGCTGGGCCCGAACCTGCGACTGATAGCCCTGCCTTCCACGCTGTTGCTGCCAAATGGCCCCGACCCCGCCGCCCTCTCCCATGCCCTTCACTGACCGGCTGATTTCTCCCCGCAGTGCCTCGCCCTGGCACGGTCACCTCCCAGGTCGGAGGCCGTGCCCACCTGTCCTGCGGCCCCGGCCCCGGCGACCAGGTGGAGACGGAGTGGAGGCTCAGGAACAAGGTCCTGAGACCCGGCCACCACCGCACGCTCAACGGCAGCCGGCTGATCCTCGAACCCATCGAGGCGAAGAACGCGGGGATCTACACCTGCTTCAGGAACGGTACCAAAGTGAAGAGTGTGCGGCTGCTCGTTGGAGGTAAGGCCTCCCCCCCTCGCCCTCACCCTCACCACCCGCAGGGGCCCGGGTGACGGAGCTGTACCTAATCTAACAATTTATTTATAGAGCACTTTTTATACAGTAGTGTACTGCAGTTCAAGGTGCTCTGCAATGGGGTAAAGTGAAGACAACCATCCGGGTAACAGCTTCTTCTCCAGGCCTGACCTCCCTCACACCATCCAGGTCTCATCATCTATGAAACACCAGCCGCTTTGCACTGAAGTGTGTTGTAGATGCACCTAATTAATTGTTTATTTGTGGTAATGTTACTTTATGCGTTGTGTGTGTGTGAGTTACATGTACTGTGTTGTGCAACTTGCTCTGCAGGAACGTTGCTACGTTTGGCTGTGTATTGTACCTGTGTGCCATTGAAAGAACAATAAATAGAAACATAGAAAACCTACAGCACAGTACAGGCCCTTCGGCCCTCAAAGTTGTGCCGAACATGTCCCTACCTTACAAATTACTAGGCTTACCCGTTTTCCTAAACTCCATGTCCCTATCCAAAAGTCTCTTAAAAGACCCTATCGTATCTGCCTCCACCACCGTTGCTGGCAGCCCATTCCATGTTCTCACCACTCGCTGAGTAGAAAAAACCTACTTCTGACATCTCCTCTGTACCTACTCCCCAGCACCTTAAACCTGTGTCCTCTGACTATCCACATGATCAATGCCTCTCATCATCTTATACACCTCTGTCAGGTCACCTCTCCTCCTCCGTCGCTCTAAGGAGAAAAGGCCGAGTTCACTCAACCTGTTTTCATAAGGCATGCTCCCCAATCCAGGCAACATCCTTGTAAATCTCCTCTGCACCCTTTCTGTGGTTTCCACATCCTTCCTGTAGTGAGGCAACCAGAACTGAGCACAGTACTCCAAGTGGGGTCTGACCAGGGTACTATATAGCTGCAACATTACCTCTCGGCTCCTAAATTCAATTCCACAATTAATGAAGGCCAATGCACCATATGCCTTCTTAACCACAGAGCCAACCTGCACAGCTGCTTTGAGTGTCCTATGGACTCAGACCCCAAGATCCCTCTGATCCTCCACACTGCCAAGAGTCTTACCATTAATACTATATTCTGCCATCATATTTGACCTACCAAAATGAACCACTTCACACTTATCTGGGTTGAACTCCATCTGCCACTTCTCAGCCCAGTTTTGCATCCTATCAATGTCCTGTTGTAACTTCTGACTGCCCTCCACACTATCCACAAAACCCCCAACCTTTGTGTCATCAGCAAACTTACTAACCCATCCCTCCACTTCCTCATCCAGGTCATTTATAAAAATCACAAAGAGTAGGGGTCCCAGAACAGATCCCTGAGGCACACCACAGGTCACTGACCTCCATGCAGAATATGACCCGTCTACAACCGCTCTTTGCCTTCTGTGAGCAAGCCAGTTCTGGATCCACAAAGCAATGTCCCCTTGGATCCCATGCCTCCTTACTTTCTCAATAAGCCTTGCATGGGGTACCTTATCAAATGCCTTGCTGAAATCCATATACACTACATCTACTACTCTACCTTCATCAATGTGTTTAGTCACATCCTCAAAAAATTCAATCAGGCTCATAAGGCTCGACCTGCTCTTGACAAAGCCATGCTGACTATTCCTAATCAGATTATGTCTCTCCAAATGCTCATAAATCCTGCCTCTCAGGATCTTCTCCAACAACTTACCAACCACTGAAGTAAGACTCACTGGTCTATAATTTCCTGGGCTATCTCTACTCCCTTTCTTGAACAAGGGAACAACATCCGCAACCCTCCAATCCTCCGGAACCTCTCCCGTCCCCATTGATGATTCAAAGATCATCGCCAGAGGCTCAGCAATCTCCTCCCTCGCCTCCCACAGTAGCCTGGGGTACATCTCATCCGGTCCCGGTGACTTATCCAACTTGATGCTTTCCAAAAGCTCCAGCACATCCTCTTTCTTAATATCTACATACTCAAGCTTTTCAGTCTGCTGCAAGTCATCACTACAATCACCAAGATCCTTTTCCGTAGTGAATACTGAAGCAAAGTATTCATTAAGTACCTCTGCTATTTCCTCCGGTTCCATACACACTTTTCCACTGTCACACTTGATAGGTCCTATTCTCTCATGTCTTATCCTCTTGCTCTTCACATACTTGTAGAATGCCTTGAGATTTTCCTTAATCCTGCCTGCCAAGGCCTTCTCATGGCCCCTTCTGGCTCTCCTAATTTCCCTCTTAAGCTCCTTCCTGTTAGCCTTATAATCTTCTGAGCCATCTAAGTCTCTGTAATGGCCACAACATCATAGCTCCAAGTACTGATCCATGCTCTAAGCTCATCCGCTTTGTTCATAATACTCCTTGCATTAAAATAGACACATCTGAAACTGTCGGTCTGAGCACGTCCCTTCTCTATCACCTGCCTCTCCTCCCTCACACACTGTCTCCAAGCTTTTTCTATTTGTGAGCCAACGGCCTCTTTCCCAGTCTCTTCAATTCGGTTCCCACCCCCCAGCAATTCTAGATTAAGCTCTCCCCAGTTGCCTTAGCGAACCTCCCCACCAGGATATTGGTCCCCCTGGGATTCAAGAGCAACCCATCCTTTTTGTACAGGTCACACCTGCCCCAAAAGAGGTCCCAATGATCCAGAAATCTGAATCCCTGCTCCCTACTCCAATCCCTCAGCCATGCATTTATCCTCCACCTCATTCTATTCCTGTACTCATTGTCACATGGCACAGGCAGTAACCTCAAGATTACTACCTTTGTGGTCCTGCTTCTCAACTTCCTTCCTAACTCCCTGTAGTCTTTTTTCAGGACCTCTTCCATTTTTCTGCCTATATCATTGGTACCAATATGTACCACAACCTCTGGCTGTTCTCCCTCCCACTGCAGGATATCTTGGACGTGATCAGAAACGTCCCAGACCCTGGCACCTGGGAGGCAAAATACCATCTGTGTTTCTTTCCTGCATCCACAGAATCTCCTGTCTGACCCCCTAACTGTAGAGTCCCCTATCACTGCTGCCATCCTCTTCCTTTCCCTACCCTTCTGAGCTACAGGGCCAGACTCTGTGCCAGAGGCACGGCCACTGTCGCTTCCCCCAGGTAGGCTGTCTCCCCCAACAGTACTCAAACAGGAGTACTTATTGTTAAGGAGGACAGCCACAAGGGTACTCTCTAGTATCTGACTCTTGCCCTTCCTTCTCCTGACTGTGACCCACTTGTCTGTCTCCCTTGGCCCCGGAGTGACCACCTGCTTAGAACTCCTTCCTATCACCTCCTCACTCTCCCTGACTAGATGAAGGTCATCGAGCTGCAATTCCAGTTCCCTAATGCGGTCCCTTAGGAGCTGCACCTCGGCACACCGGATGTAGATTTGGCCATCCAGGAGGCTGGGAGACTCCAGGACCTCCCACATCTGACACCGAGCACAGAAAACCGGCCTTGCACACATACTTCCTTTCCGCAATTAACACAGGTAAATCTACCTCGCCTCATTACTGCCTAAGCCCTTTGAGCCAAAGCCCTATCACTCTGCTACCTTTCACTCCGCTGCCCGCTCCAAACGCTGCCCACTGGATACGGCGGTCTTCTTTTTAAACTTTTCCTGCTCTACTGGCTGACGTCACGCGCCTGCGCAGTCTTGCCTCTCTTTTACCCCGAGTAGTAAAACTGCCTTTGCTCTGGAATTGAACTTGACTCAGTTAAAATCAAGGTTTAATACAAGATCGTCTACCTTATTCCGTTTACTGTGTGCATTCAAATGTAACGCCTTCAGTCCTGTATTCATCACCCTTTTTGATTTTGTCCCCATTGCACTTTAGTTCATTCTTCTGACTGGAATTTTGCCCTGTCATCTGCCTGTCCTTCCTCACAGTTTCACTACACACTGCATCTAGTTGTAAACCAACTCCCCCACCCTCAGCCCTATCACTCCACTTCCTATCCCCTTGCCAAGTTAGTTTAAACTCTCTTGCACAGCCCTAACAAGCCTGCCCCCAAGAATATTGGACCCCTTCGGGTTCAGGTGTAACCCATCCTTTTTGTACAGGTCATATCTTCCCCAGGAGAGATCCCAATGATCCAGATATCTGGCCCTGCACCAGTTCCTCAACCACAAACTCATCTGCCAAATCATCCTGTTCTTACCCTGGCTGGCATGTGGTACAGGGCAGCAATCCCCAGGCTGCTACTGTGGGAGTTCTGATTTTCAGCTTCCTGCCCAACTCCCTATACTCTCTCTTCAGGACCTCCTACCTAAGTCATTGGTGTCAATATGTACCATGGCATCTGACTGCTCACCCTGCCCCTTTGAATGCCATGGAGCCGATCTGAGAGCCTGGCACCAGGGAGACAACATACTATCCAAGTACGCTGCCTCACCTCCACAGAACCTACTTTCTACTCCTCTAATTATGGAATCCCCTATCACTACTGCACTCCTCTTCTTCATACCCCTCCCCGCTTCCCTTCTGAGCCACGGAGCCAGGCTCAGTGCCAGAGACCCGGTCGCTGTGGCTCCCCCTGGTAGGTTGTTCCCCTCCACCCCAACAGTATGCAAAGCTATATACTTATTATTGAGGGAACGGCCACAGGGTTACTCTGTACTGGCAGCCTATTCTCCTTCCCAATCGACAGTCACCCAGGTACCCGCGTCCTGCAACCTGAAAGGTGACTACCTCCTCGTTCTCCTCTAGAAGGGCTCTGAAGTGCAGCTTCAGTTCCCTGACGTGGTTTCTAAGGAGCTGCAGCTGGATGCACTTTGTGTAGATGTAGTTATCAGGGAGGCTGGAGGTCTCCCAGAGTTCCCACATCTCACATAAGGTTGAAAAGGTCACGGTGTCAGGGCCGGGGGAAGCGAATGGGCGGGTGTTCCGCTTACTGTTAGTGAGGTTTACCCGTCTCTGCAATGAACGGAGGCTGTGGCCTGAAACTAACGGGCTCCTGGACCGGCTGCAGTGATGACTGGCTTCGTGGCCGTGAAATCAATCGTGAACAACAGTTCTGAATGTTAATTGCTTTTGATTCGTTATCCTGAACATTGGTTGTTTGATGGTCTTTTTAATGAGTTCCATTTGGCTTCTTTGTTTTGTGGCTTTAGAACCATAGAACATTACAGCACAGAAACAGGCCTTTTAGCCCTTCTTGGCTGTGCCGAACCATTTTTCTGCCTTGTCCCACTCACCTGCACCTGGACCATATCCTTCTATACCCCTCTCATCCATGTACCTGTCCAAGATTTTCTTAAATGTTAAAAGTGAGCCCACATTTACCACCTCGTCTGGCAGCTCATTCCACACTCCCACCACTCTCTGTGTGAAGAAGCCCCCCCTAATGTTCCCTTTAAACTTTTCCCCCTCACCCTTAATCCATGTCCTCTGATTTTTTTTCTCCCCTTGCCTCAGTAGAAAAAGCCTGCTTGCATTCACTCTATCTATACCAATCATAATTTTATATACCTCTATCAAATCTCCCCTCATTCTTCTATGCTCCAGGGAATAAAGTCCTAACCTATTCAACCTTTCTCTGTAACTGAGTTTCTCAAGTCCCAGCAACATCCTTGAAAACCTTCTCTGCACTCTTTCAACCTTATTAATATCCTTCCTGTAATTTGGTGACCAAAACTGAACACAATACTCCAAATTCAGCCTCACCAATTCCTTATACAACCACATCATAACATTCCAGCTCTTATACTCAATACCTTGATTAATAAAGGTCAATGTACCAAAAGCTCTCTTTACGACCCTATCTACCTGTGACGCCACTTTTAGGGAATTTTGTATCTGTATTCCCAGATCCCTCTGTTCCACTGCACTCCTCAGTGCCCTAACATTTACGTTGCATGTTCTATGTTGGTTTGTCCTTCCAAAGTGCAATACCTCACACTTGTCTGTATTAAACTCCATCTGCCATTCTTCAGCCCATTTTTCCAGCTGGTCCAAGTCCCTCTGCAGGCTCTGAAAACCTTCCCCACTGTCTACTACACCTCCAATCTTTGTATCATCAGTAAATTTGCTGATCCAATTTACCACATTATCATCCAGATCATTGATATAGATGACAAATAACAATGGACCCAGCACTGATTCCTGTGGCACACCACTAATCACAGGCCTCCACTCAGAGAAGCAATCCTCCACTACCACTCTCTGGCTTCTTCCATTGAGCCAATGTCTGATCCAATTTACCACCTCTCCATGTATACCTGGCGACTGAATCTTCCTAACTAACCTCCCATGCGGGACCTTGTCAAAGGCCTTACTGAAGTCCATGTAGATAACATTCACTTTGCTGGTAACCTCCTCAAAAAACTCTAATAGATTTGTTAAACATGACCTACCACGCACAAAGCCATGTTGACTCTCCCTAATAAGCCCCTGTCTATCCAAATACTTGTAGATCCTATCTCTTAGTACTCCCTCCAATAATTTACCTTCTTTGTGTAAGAAAACTAATCTCATGGTTGTATATGGCACGGGTCCCCAGCCTTTTTTGCACTGCGGTCCAGTTTAATATTGACAATATTCTTGCGGACCGGCCGACCATTGGGGGTGTGTGTGGTGTTCAAGTAGGGTTAAACTCACCTCAACATGTCTTTTACAGTTAGGGTTGCCAACTTCCTCACTCCCAAATAAGGGACAAAAGTAGCGGTCAAATCCCGGGACACTTTACCCCAGAAAGACTACCATGACCATGAAGCCTTGTACGGGCACCTGATGGCACATATGCGTACGTGCTGATTTTTTCCCCCACAAATCAGTTTTGCCTTCATCTTCCTGACTATACTGTACATACATTATTTCTACTTTAGATAGGCTGTGTATTTATCATATCATTCCTGCTTTTACTATATGTTAGTGTTATTTTCAGTTTTATGTGTTATTTGGTATGACTTGGTAGGTTATTTTTTGGGTCTGGGAACGCTCAAAAATTTTTTCCATATAAATTAATGGTAATTGCTTCTTCACTTCACGCCATTTCAGCACGAAAGGTTTCATAGGAACGGTCTACCTTAGCGGGGGAAATACGGGACAAGGGCGGTCCCATATGGGACAAACCAATTTAGCCCAATATACGGGATGTCCCGACAAAATACGGGACAGTTGGCAACCCCATGTTCAAGTTCAACAGTGACAGAGAATGAGGGAAGGTGCAGCTGACTCATGTTGTTTCCTCACGGTCCGGTAGCACATGCTTTGCGGCCCGGCGGTTGGGGACTGCTGGTATATGGCACTCCTACTTTGACAATAAATGTACTTTGAACTTCAAAAGGCGGTATCCATCATTAACAACCCCCATTATCCAGGACATGGCCTCTTCTCATTACTACCGTCAGAGAGGAGGTACAGGAGCCTGAAGACACAATCTCAACATGCTAGAAACAGCTACTTCCCCTCCGCCATCAGATTTCTGAATGGACAGTGAACCAACCTACGAACACCTCCTCACTATTTCTGTGGGATCTCCCAGTGGCCACCCATTTTAGTTCCACTTCCCATTCCCATTCCGGTATGTCCATCCATGGCCCCCTGCACTGCTGGGATAAGGCCACAGGTTGGAGGAACAACACCTTGTATTCCGTTTGGGTAGGCTCCAACCTGATGGCATGAACATCGATTTCTCAAACTTCCAGTAATGCCTCCCTCCTGCTCCCCGCCCCCTTCACCATTTCCCATCCCTTGTCCCTCTTTCACCTTATCTCCTTGCCCGCCTATCGCCTCCCACCAGTGTTCCTCCCCTCACCCCACCTTTCTTCTTTCTTCCATGGCCTTCTGTCTCTTTCAGCAATCAACTTCCTGGCTCTTCATTTCATCCTTCCCCTCCAAGTTTCACCTATCGCCTGGCGTTTCTCTCCCCCCACCCCCCACTTTTCAAGTCTACTCCTCAGATTTTTTTCTCCAGGTCCTGCCAAAGGTCTCGGCCTGAAACGTCGACTGTACTCTTTTCCATAGAGGCTGCCTGGCCTGCTGAGTTCCTCCAGCATGTTGTATGTTGCTCACAATTTCTGCTTTTTTTTCCCCCACTGCTTTAATTATATATATTTCTTACTGTAATTTATAGATTTTTAATGTATTGCACTGTACAACATATTTGCAAAACAAATTTCATAACGTGCAGTAGGGTCAGTGATAATAAACCTGATTCTGACTCTAAAGGGGTTAAATATGTCAGTACCAGTGTACTCAGTACACTGAGCATCGAACAGTATCTCAAGGGAATTCGCTCAATAAATGACATCAGTAATTAGGGATGGCGATGGCGCAGTTAGCGTAACGTGATTACAGTGCCAACCGCGTTCAATTCCCGCCGCACTCTGTGCGGAGTTTGTACGTTCTCCCCGTGACCGCGAGGGTTTCCTCGGCATGCTTCGTTTCCTCCCACATCCTGAAGACTTGCAGGTTAGCAGGTTAATTGGTCACGTGCGTGTAACTGGATGGCGCCGTCTCGCGGGATGGAAGGGCTTGTTATCATGTTGTATCTCTAAATATGTGTAACTAAACGCTGAACTAACCTCATCCCTTTTGCCCGCACATGGTCCATAATCTCTCAGTTCGCTGCCCACCCATGTGCCTAACTGAGAGCCGCTTCAACGTCATTATCATACCTGCCACTACCACCATCCCAGACAGTGCAATCCAGGTACTCACTACCCCGCGTAAACAAACATTTTCCCCTCGCATCTTTAAACGTACCCCCTCTCTCCTTAAATGCAAGCTCTCTGGGTATTCCAGCCCTGGGAGAAAACCACCGGCTGCCCATGTCTCTGATCATTTTTAAACCTCTATCCAGTCTCCACACAGCCTCTGCTGCTCTGGAGAAAACAACCTTTCCTTATGCCCTCGAATCCAGGCAGTATCCTGACGAACGCTTTCTGCGTCCTCCCACGCCTCCACGCCCTTCCTGTAACGGGGAGACCTTGAAAAAAAACGCAGTACCCCAGATGCGGCCTGGCCAGAGTTTTATAAAGCTACAACGTAATTTCCCAACTCTTGAGCTCAGTTTTCGACTACTGAATACAAGGGTATCACATGCCTTCTTTACCCATCTATCAAGCTGAGCAGCCACTTTCAGAGAACTGGAACTTGGATTCCAAGATGCCCCTGTACATCAACGCTGCCATTAAAAGGGTATTCTCTTTACACTTGGAGATGCAGGGAAAAAATCATTGCCATAGCATGGGATGGCCTGATGATGGAAAAGCAATGGGACTGCAAAGAGCTAGTGATTAAATCGGCCTCTTTGGATCTAGAGCCGCCGAAGACACCGACCATCCTTTGCTTGTTGAAGTCGTACATGACTCCAATTCGATGCGAGTGGCAGTCCATGGAACTAAAGAGTTTAACCAAGTGCAATGTGCTCTACAGGACCAGGTACATTCCTGGGAGAGGGTGTAAAAGGCAGGGTGGGGGGCAGTGGGCGACTGGGATCCAAGGCTGGTGTAAGGCACTGGGGCAGGTCAGGAAGAGTGGAGCATGGAGATCTGGGAGAGTTGAAGGAGGGGTTTAGACGGGTTAGAGGGATGGAGGATGTTGATGGTAGTACAAGTGTGGACCGACGCACCCCTCACTGTGACACCACACACAGCACCCTCCACTGACCAACACAGCACCCTCCACTGACCACACACAGCACCCTGCACTGACCGCACACAGCACCCTCCACTGTAACACCACACACAGCACCCTGCACTGACCACACACAGCACCCTGCACTGACCAACACAGCACCCTCCACTGACCACACACAGCACCCTGCACTGACCACACACAGCACCCTGCACTGACCACACACAGCACCCTCCACTGACCACACACAGCACCCTCCACTGTAACACACACAGCACCCTCCACTGACCAACACAGCACCCTCCACTGACCACACACAGCACCCTGCACTGACCACACACAGCACCCTGCACTGACCGCACACAGCACCCTCCACTGACCGCACACAGCACCCTCCACTGACCACACACAGCACCCTCCACTGTAACACACACAGCACCCTCCACTGACCAACACAGCACCCTCCACTGACCACACACAGCACCCTGCACTGACCACACACAGCACCCTGCACTGACCGCACACAGCACCCTCCACTGACCGCACACAGCACCCTCCACTGACCACACACAGCACCCTCCACTGTAACACACACAGCACCCTCCACTGACCAACACAGCACCCTCCACTGACCACACACAGCACCCTCCACTGACCAACACAGCACCCTCCACTGTAACACCACACACAGCACCCTCCACTGACCACACACAGCACCCTGCACTGACCGCACACAGCACCCTCCACTGACCACACACAGCACCCTCCACTGTAACACACACAGCACCCTCCACTGACCAACACAGCACCCTCCACTGACCACACACAGCACCCTCCACTGACCAACACAGCACCCTCCACTGTAACACCACACACAGCACCCTCCACTGACCACACACAGCACCCTCCACTGTAACACCACACACAGCACCCTCCACTGTAACACCACACACAGCACCCTCCACTGACCACACACAGCACCCTCCACTGACCGCACACAGCACCCTCCACTGTAACACCACACACAGCACCCTCCACTGACCACACACAGCACCCTCCACTGTAACACCACACACAGCACCCTCCACTGTAACACCACACACAGCACCCTCCACTGACCACACACAGCACCCTCCACTGTAACACCACACACAGCACCCTCCACTGACCACACACAGCACCCTCCACTGACCACACACAGCACCCTCCACTGTAACACCACACACAGCACCCTCCACTGACCACACACAGCGCCCTCCACTGTAACACCACACACAGCACCCTCCACTGACCACACACAGCACCCTCCACTGTAACACCACACACAGCACCCTCCACTGTAACACCACACAGCACCCTCCACTGACCACACACAGCACCCTCCACTGTAACACCACACACAGCACCCTCCACTGACCACACACAGCACCCTGCATTCACCACACACAGCACCCTCCACTCACCACACACAGCACCCTCCACTGATACGCTGCCACCCTGCGCAGTTTTCTCTAACACTGACGCACAGCTACTCTAAACTCCGATGCGTCCATCTTTGTAACACTGACACACCCTGCACCCCTAACTGTAACATCGATGTGCCCCTCACTGGTGCACTGACACGTCCTGCATGGCTCTCTGTAACTCCACACACCCGGCACCCCAGACTGTAACACCAACACCCCGACGCGCCCCTCACTGCTACACTGACACACCCCACGTCCCTCACTGTAACATGGACATACCGACGTACCTGTGCCCCTCTCTGTCCCACTGACACGCCCCCGCACCCCTGCACTGTAATAGCAGCACACTGACACAGCCCTTCCTGTAACACTGAATGGTTACAGACACAGGGGGGTGGATGGGCGAGGGAGAGGGTGTGGATGTCGTGGAAAGGAGTGGCTGCTTGTTGCTTCGGGGGGTAGCTATAGGTCCTCAGGGTGGGGGTATTTTACTGCTGTTAGTGGGGGTAGGTAGTTGGAGATCAAGGTGTATGTGAGGTTACAAGTCGGGGTTTGGGCTATTTGAGTTCAGGGAGTATTTAAGGTCACGGGCTGCGTTTGCCTTTCAGCTTCCTGAAGAATGCCACCCTGAAGCTCTGCAAGTTCTACACAGGCCCGCGGGTCTGCGTATGCACAGTCCCCCACAAGGAGGGCGAGTACGAGCACCATTACATTAGACTGGCCGTCTCCAATGGCTTCGGCTGTGCCTACAGCAAAGAGAAGATGTTCAGCTTCGACAGCCTGTGTGAGCAACCCAAACTCCCCTCGCCATCCTATATCACTCCCCTACCGCTCACCCCTCTCAAACTCTCCCTCCACCCCATTCACCTTTCCCATCCCTCACACTCCCTACCCCTCCCACTACAACCCTTACACCCCTCCCCTACACTTCTCTCACCCTTCCCCACCCTTCCCATCCCTCACACTCACCCACCACCTTCCCTACCCTCCCACTACAACCCTCACACCCCCCCTACACTTCCTCTCACCCTACCTCCTTCCCCTCCCTCCTCACTTCCCTACCCTCTGTTCTCCTTCTCTCCTCCCTCCTCCGTCCCTGCCCTTACCTCTCACTCCACTTTGCCCTCTGCCACTCTCAACCCCCCCGCTCAATTTTGTCCCTCTTTCTTCCCCTTTTCATCCCTTCCCTCTCCTACCCCTTCACTGCTTGTCCCCAGTTCCCCTTACCCTCTCCCGCTTTTACCTCCCAGCTAACCCCTCCCTTTCCCACCCCCCAACCTCTCCACTCTCTCATCCCCCCCCCCACGTCCCTTCCCGTCTTCTCTTCTGCTTCTCCCACACCCAGAAAACAAGGGCTAGGGAAAGTACATCCATGTCATGTTCTGTCGGGCAAACCTGGCTGGGTGGGACCATCCCATTCCAGAGCCACATCCGGTGGGGCAGGCAGCGAAGCACCCACCTCCCTCTGTGCTCGAGGGCACCGCACAGTCCAGGCAGTGAAGTGAGGAGCTTAGTCCCCCGCCCTCACTGTTCCCTCCATCGACACCTCATTCAACTTAACCACCTCCCTCATACCCCTCAATTCCCCTCACGCTAGGACCCCTCCACATGCCCCTCCTCTCAACCCCTCCCCACCACAGCCCTTTCCCTTGGCCTCGCCCTCCCCTGTCCGTCACCCCATCACTCCCCCCGCCATCCTCACGAACCAACACCACAACCCGACTCCGTACGACGCTGCATCTTGGAGCTCCCGACCACGGGCGGCAGTGATATCTGGGCTCCTGTGCTCTCCCCCCACAGTGAGATCGGACCCCCCGGAGATGGTCAGAGTGAGATCGGTGCGAAAGGCCGTGCACAAGCTCAACGTCACGTGGACCTACCCTCGTACCTGGCAGCAGGGGTTCTATGCCCTGCAGTTCGAAGTTTCCTACGGTGTCAAAGACGAGCTCTTCTTCAGATCGGTGAGAACAGGCCCCAGTGGCGGCACTGATGTGGGCCCTTCAGCCCATCGCATCCCTGCTAACCCATCTATCCAGCACTCGGCCATCATCTGTTATGTTTAGAATCACTGTCTGGTTCGGTGCAGCATCCTCTCACAAAGCACAAAAACCACAGCGAACTGTCAGCTCAGCAGGAAAGGTCACTAGCTGCAGTCCACCATCACTGTAGGAATTGTGTGTGTCCAGACAGGCAGGAAGAATCAATGCGGACACTACCCACCCTGCAAACCGCCTCTTCCAAAAGCTCCCTCCGGGAAAGTGCTGCAGGGATATTGAAACAAAAAGCCATTCCATCCAGGCAATTAATCTGATCAACTGTTCTAGTTAGCTCTTCCCGCCTTACCCTTCTCTATCTATTAACCCCGTCACTGTACCATAGGCAATTTAAACCACTTCTTGTACTGCTGTTTATATCGGACATGCATGCTGGCCGATGTGGCCTTCTATATATTGGCGAGACCCGACGCAGACTGGGAGATCGTTTCGCTGAACACCTATGCTCTGTCCGCCAGAGAAAGCAGGATCTCCCAGTGGCCACACATTTTAATTCCACGTCCCATTCCCATTCTGATATGTCTATCCACGGCCTCCTCAACTGTAAAGATGAAGCCACACTCAGGTTGGAGGAACAACATCTTATATTCCGTCTGGGTAGCCTCCAACCTGATGGCATGAACATCGACTTCTCTAACTTCCGCTAGGCCCCACCTCCCTCTCGTACCCCATCTGTTATTTATTTATATACACACATTCTTTCTTTCTCTCCTTTTTCTCCCTCTATCCCTCTCACTATACCCCTTGTCCATCCTCTGGGTTTCCCCCCCCCCTTGTCTTTCTTCCCGGACCTCCTGTCCCATGATCCTCTCGTATCCCTTTTGCCGATCACCTGTCCAGCTCTTGGCTCCATCCCTCCCCCTCCTGTCTTCTCCTATCATTTTGATCTCCCCCTCCCCCTCCAACTTTCAAATCTCTTACTCACTCTTCCTTCAGTTAGTCCTGACGAAGGGTCTCAGCCTGAAACGTCGACTGCACCTCTTCCTAGAGATGCTGCCTGGCCTGCTGCATTCACCAGCAACTTTGATGTGTGTTGCTGGTATTTATATATTTTTGGACATTTTATTCCATATCTGTACATTAACCTCTAACATATTTTTATGTAATTCTTTAGAATTGTTAAATGTTGTTTTTTGATGCAAGCCATGCCCTAACCAGAAAGCTGCCTGGTGAGGCGGGAAGGTGAGCCCTGAGGGCCTCTCGCTTCTGGTCGGATTTGGGGTTTGAGCAGGAGGTGTCAGAAAAGTTACCACAGGGATAACTGGCTAGTGTCGGACAAGTGTTCGTAGCAGCACCACTTCCTGATCCTTCGACGTCAGCTGTTCCTATCATTGTGTAGCGGCAATACCAAATCAAAACAAACGCCGCTAGCCTGTTGTTACACTTGCATGACGCGCCCCCAGCTCTAAGTCACAGTCATACTTCATTGATCCCGGGGCAAATTGGTTTTCGTTACAGTTGCACCATAAATAATAAATAGTAATAAAACCATAAATAGTTAAATAGTAATATGTAAATTATGCCAGGAAATAAGTCCAGGACCAGCCTATTGGCTCAGGGTGTCTGACCCTCCAAGGGAGGAGTTGTAAAGTTTGATGGCCACAGGCAGGAATGACTTCCTATGACGCTCTGTGTTGCATCTCGGTGGAATGAGTCTCTGGCTGAATGTACTCCTGTGCCCACCCAGTACATTATGTAGTGGATGGGAGACATTGTCCAAGATGGCATGCAACTTGGACAGCATCCTCTTTTCAGACACCACCGTCAGAAAGATTGCTCCACAAGTCGAATCCTTTATTCGATCCTTTAGTAACAAAAGCAATGAAACGTAAGTGTACTTAAGTGTCAGCTAGGCACGATTCAGCGATATTAAGCGTTATTTCAGCGGCCTGCAAAAGATATGGCTTCCGCCAGTCCCTGATGCGGATAAGCAAGAATAGGTAACTTACTTCCCTTCACTTTCACCACACTTTCATTCATGTGACTATTTACCATAATAACATAGTTAACGTGTTCACAAGCAGACAGAGAACAGGTACTTGGCTCCAACACATTGGATTGTTCACCCTCCAACAGGGAATTTTGGTGCCACAGTAGCATAGCTGTTAGCGCGCCCACCACCTCGAGGGAGACTTGATCATAAGCGGGCCGAAACTCCTGAAGACAGGTGTCAGATCAACTGATGATCCCACTGGTGATAGCACAGGACAGTTAACATCTTAGTCCACGTGTATTTTGTAACTCTGCCAGTATTACAGCTCAGGGTGATCCAGATTTCAGAGTTCAATTCGGCGCCATGCTGTAAGGGGTCTCCCCACGGGCTTTCCCCGGGAGCTCTAATTTCTTCCGACAGTCAAAAGACGTATTGGGGGCTTAATTGTCCCGTGATTAGGTTGGGGTTATTCGGGGTTGTGAAGTTGCTGAGGCAGCACAACTCGAAGGGCCAGCTCCGCGCTGTATCTAAGTAAATAAATGAAACAAAATGTGGCCTCACCAACGTCGTGTACAACTGTAACACCACATCCCAACTCCGGTTCTTGGTACCGTTGTGCCAAGTGCCGCCTTCACCACCCTGTCTGGTTTCATCAGGGTCTGGTATGGAAACGCCGATGCCCAGGGATGGAAAAGGCTGCAGAAAGCGGCGGACGCAGCCCAGTCCATCACAGGCAACACCCTCCCCATCAGTGAACACAGCTATAAGGAGCACTGCCACAGGAAAGCAGCATTTGCGTTCAAAGACCCCCACCACCCAGACCAATGAACGCTTTTAGCTGCTGCCATCAGGAAGGAGGTCCAGGAGCCTCAGGACCCACGCCACCAAGTTCAGGAACAGTTATTACCCCTCAACCATCAGGCTCCTGAACCAGTGAGGATAACCTCAACTCTGAACTGATTCCATCGGGAAGGTGGTACAGGAGCCTCAGGACCCACGCCACCAGGTTCAGGAACAGTTATTACCCCTCAACCATCAGGCTCCTGAAACTGTGTGGATAACTTCACTCACCTCAACACGGAACAACCCCCACAGCCATTTAGAAGTTTTTAACCTTTTGAGAGACTTCGGTATAATGGATAGTAGAATCTTCAATGGAGGGTGGAAGTGTCAAAAGGTGAGAGGGGAAAGTTTAAGTGAAGATGCGCGGGGCAGATTTTTTACGCAGAGAGTGGTGAGTGTCTGGATACGCTCCCAGGGGTGGTGACGGAGGCAGATATGATGGAGGTGTGTAAGAAGCCCGTAGACAGGCACATAACATGAGAATGGAGGGATCTAGACATCATGTAAGCAGAAGAGATTTAGTTTAATTCGGCATTATGTTCAGCGCAGACAGAAGGCACAGGAGCAGAATTAGGCCATTCGGCCCATCAAGTCTGCTCTGTCATTCCATCATGACTGATTTATCATTCCTCTCAACACCATTCTACCTTCTCCCCGTAACCTTTTGACACCCCGACCGATCGAGTACCTACCAGCCTCTGCTTTAAATATACCCAGTGACTTGGTGTCCAGAGCCGTCTGCGGCAAGGCAGGTTTACCGTGGTGGGCTGAAGGCCCGTTCCCTGTGTTGTACTCTTCTGTATAGTCATAGTCATACTTTATTGATCCCAGGGGAAATTGGTTTTCGTTACAGTTGCTCCATAGATAATAAATAGTAATAAAACCATAAATAATTAAATAGTAATATGTAAATTATGCCAGGAAATAAGTCCAGGACCAGCCTATTGACTCAGGGTGTCTGACCCTCCAAGGGAGGAGTTGTAAAGTTTGATGGCCACAGGCAGGAATGACTTCCTATGACGCTCTGTGTTGCATCTCGGTGGAATGAGTCTCTGGCTGAATGTACTCCTGTGCCCACCCTGTACATTATGTAGTGGATGGGAGACATTGTCCAAGATGGCATGCGACTTGGACAGCATCCTCTTTTCAGACACCACCGTCAGAGAGTCCAGTTCCATCCCCACAACATCACTGGCCTTACGAATGAGTTTGTTGATTCTGTTGGTGTCTGCTACCCTCAGTCTGCTGCCCCAGCACACAACTGCAAACATGATCACACTGGCCACCACAGACTCGTAGAACATCCTCAGCATCGTCCGACAGTTGTTAAAGGACCTCAGTCTTCTCAGGAAATAGAGACGGCTCTGACCCTTCTTGTAGACAGCCTCAGTGTTCTTTGACCAGTCCAGTTTATTGTCAATTCAACTGTGTTCCCCTCTTTAGCCTCATTCCCCCCCACCCCACCCCCCCATTCATTCCTGTCATCTCTTCCCATTCTGCTGACAACGGTTCCAGGACTAGAACTCCCAAATCCCCGCTGCACAGCACTGACCACGGTACAGATGCAAGACAGAGAACGCAGGGACCAGACGGGGGTGTGTATCGCTGAATCCTCCCTCTCCCTCCCCCCAGGCCATCGTTAAGGACACCAACTTCCTGATCGCGGACGCTCTACCCGACAGGAACTACACCGTACAAGTCCGGGCCAAGGAGGAGTTTAACCACGGCTCCTGGAGTGAGTGGAGCCCCGAGGCATTCGGCGTTCCCTGGGCAGGTAAGGCAAGCTGGGAGCTCGACCTCCTTCCTCACCGGATCTCCCCTGCACACACTGCCTCTCCCCTCTCTCTCCACCCACTGCCCGCTCTCCCTCTGCCCCTTTCCCCATTCTCTTCGTTCTCTCTCCCTTCTCGCTCTGTCTCTCCACACTCTCCCTCCCACACTCCTGTCTAGATCCTTTTACCCTCATTCCATCTTCTCACTCCTGCTCTACCTCTCCTTCCACAGTTTCCCAACCTCCAGTCTTTCCTCGTGCCCCTCCCTCCTCTCCCCAACACACACCCTCCCCTCTCCCTACTCCCCACTCCCCTTTCCTTATCCCCCACATATACCCTCCCCCCCCGCATCGCACCCTCCCCCCACGGCACCTTCCTCCCCCCCCCCACAGCTTCCACCCCCCCGCACCCTCCTCCCCCCACCGCGCCTTCCTCCCACCTACACCTCTCCCCTGCTTGCTCACGTCCGAACCGGGTGAGTTTCTGTCAGCCAGAGCTCGAGGGCAGTGGGGATTAGGAGGGAGGAGTTGCTGAAGGTACGCGAGGTTTCCCATGGCTGTGATTTTAGGGTTTGTAGAAAGGAACAGGAGGGGGAAAATAGGGGGATCGAGGAACCAGTCAACCTGCCCCAACATCCAGGAGCACTGTGTGATCTCACTTGCCCTAGAGGTTTGAGCTAATCACACAACGGGGGGTTAGGAGGAAGGGAGGGGATGGAGGGAAAGGGACCAATGAAGTAGACAGAAGTTGAGGGAGGAAGAGGGGATGGATAGGAGGTAGAGAGGGTTGGAAGGAGGAGGGAGAGAGGACGCAGGGGAAGGGGAAGGAGTAGGAAAGAGGAGGGAGGGAGTGAAGAAAGGACTTGCAGGGAGAGAGAGTGAACGGCGAAAGATGAGAGGACAGAGACGGAAGGGAGAAGAAGGGAGGGACAGATTGAAGGTCAGTAATTTGGGTGAGGGAGCGAGAGAGGGGCAGAGAACAAGGGACAGCGGCGAGGAGTGGATGGAGGTTGGAGAATGGTTTCTGATTTGTGATTTTTTTTCCCAATAGATCCCCGGAGGAACATAGTGCCACAGGAGGACACTGAGGTAGGGTCCACAGTCAGCTCCTCTCCCACCGTCGGCTTTGTAGATCTTGTGATTCCTAAGACCAAAACGGACCTCTTCTGGAGAAGTGTTTCTGACCCCTACACCTGTCAATGTAACCCTCTCTAGCCCCTACGCCCCTCTCTGTCACTGTGAGCACCCCATCTCTGTAACCCCTCTGGTACCTTCACCCCTCCACGTCTCTGTACCCTTTCCCTGCTCTCCGCCTCGACCTCCCTCCTGTCTCTATAATCTCCTCCATCTCCTACACCACTCCCCATCTCTGTGACCTTCCAGCCCCTACACCCCTCCATAACTCCCTCCAGCCCTACACATTTCCCTATCTCTGTTAAACCTCCCCCTCCCTCCCAGCCCTGACACCCCTCCCGTAGTCTGACGCATCCATTGAGGTGACAACTGGTAACTCTGGTTTGAAATGCATTGCGAGAAGATCGGACGACAACGTATTCTTCACCTGATCAAAAGCCTTTGGACCTTGTCTGGACTGTTTCCATGTAGCAGGGCATTGGGTGATTCTCTCAGCCGGTGCTTCACTGGGAGGAAGGCTGAAAGATGACTGAACATGCCCAAAATGATCCTAAACTGCTGTCATCTTTAAGATAGCAGTGATGATTTTGAGATCAGATACTTAATTGAAGACATCAGGACGATATTTGTCTGCCTGAAGTCACAATCCTAATTCTTGTAGTTTGTTGAAAAGGTGGTCCAGTTGTTGGCATGGTTCTGCCTGATGCGTGCCCATCACAATAGTAAGCAGCAACCCTGTCAATACCTCTCAGCATGGTGTCCATAAGCCATTGGAAATTGAAGCAGCTGCCTTTACACTGAAAAAGAGACGGAGGAAGGAAAACAACCCCTTTTGAGTCGTAATGGTGGGAAGCTCCTGTGAATTTTCTGCCACCTTGATCTGGAGATAGGCTTCAGCCAAATCCACTGTTGAATTTTGCAAAGAGAGTCACCAGTGCCTGTACGTAATGGGTGCTGGTGTGTCTCCAGGGCCACGCTGAGACCAGATGAGAAATCTACACACAACCTTGCCACACCTTAGGCTTTCTTGATAATGACTGCCCAACACGAGTAGCCTGATAGCTTTGATCACCAGCTTGTTGCAGACAATCTAGATCTTGCTCCACGTTTGGTGAGGCTGTGTACGGTACCTGTCCTGAAGGATAGGACGGGCGGAGATGGAGCTCTGCTTGCAGGTTGGTGCAGCAACCTAAACTTTGAAAGATTGCTGCGCAGTGCTGCTGCAGCTCTCGTTGAACGGTCTCAAGCACCAACGGTGGGATGGCATCGACTGACGTAATTTGAATGCCCAATGCCTCCTTACAGATCCAGGGGTCGGGCCTGTCCGTCCATTCAATGCCAAGGACATTCAGATTTGGCTGGTTTGTGAGGAAACACGCACCATTCAGCTTCACCGTGCACTGCAGTTCACCAGTCAGCTGGGGGCTTCCTCCCTCTGCACTACAGGCCGAGTGATGAGTTGATTTGACTAGTGTGGTTCCAAGTGCCCAGCACATGAGTTTGGAGATAATGGTGATGTCTGACTCCATATCAGGTTGTAACTTGGTCAAATATGTTGACCTACTGTCTCTTGATGGTGAAATCAACTTTGAACATGACCATTAAATTCCTAATAGATTTAAATGGGTTTTGAAACTCCCTGTCCTTGTTTCACTGGTCTAGGAGACAGTGAAGGATGACAAAAGCCTTCTTTTCTGACCACGGTGTTGGCATTTGCTGCAAATGTGGTTCTTGTGTAACGCAGCTTCAACAAGCTGAGTTTGGCTGCTTGGAGTGATGATGTCTGGACCATTGAAAACGGCTTTGACAGGGTTCTGTTCGACCAGGTTGGTATCGTAATTCGAGCTAATCAAATGCTGAAGTTCTTGAGTGACAGATTGTAGAGTCAAATCAGGGTCTTGCTCCAGTCTGGCCAGGAGCTGTTTGAGAAAATCTGCGTTGCTAAATGCTCATCTGCAAATAAAATCAGACATTTGAACTGTGATTCAGTCATGTTACCCAGCTTGAACTTTTCACGTTCACGACTGACGATACCAGCGTATGTGATGAAGTCTTCAGCGTCATGTCTAATGAGTTTTAGGCATTGGTAGTGAACACTGAAGAGAGATGACTGCTCTCCAAAAATGCTTGGCAACTGTTGGACAATTTCATCAAATGATAGTTTATGCAGATTATTAGGCAGAGTCAGGTTGAAGTAACACTCTTGTTCAGCCGTACACAATTTTCAGAATAAAGTGTGCGTGTCGTCCACAAGTTATTTTTACTGGCAACTCAACCCAGAATATGTCTTTGTAATGCTTAAATCATGATTCAAACACAACTCCTGAATCAGCATTGTGTGAATATCAGTATTGTACAGCACCTCATTGGGTGAATGTCAGTCTCGTACGGCACCTCATTGGGTGAATGTCAGTATCGTACGGCACCTCATTGGGTGAATGTCAGTCTCGTACGGCACCTCATTGGGTGAATGTCAGTCTCGTGCGGCACCTCATTGGGTGAATGTCAGTCTCGTACGGCACCTCATTGGATGAATGTCAGTATCGTACGGCACCTCATTGGGTGAATGTCAGTCTCGTACGGCACCTCATTGGGTGAATGTCAGTCTCCTGCGGCACCTCATTGGGTGAATGTCAGTATCGTGCGCACCTCATTGGGTGAATGTCAGTCTCGTACGGCACCTCATTGGGTGAATGTCAGTATCGTACGGCACCTCATTGGGTGAATGTCAGTATCGTACAGCACCTCATTGGGTGAATGTCAGTATCGTACGGCACCTCATTGGATGAATGTCAGTATCGACCTCATTGGGTTTTGGTTGTGTTCGCTCACCTAGAACTACTGATGAAACTGAAGCCAGGAGATAGGACAATGCCGGAACTTGAAATACTCCTTTATATAGTAAAACCATGCAACCGCAAATCTCAAAACTCAACTGCACATCCCGAATCATGATTATTTAAATGGTCTACCCAAAGAACAATGAAGATGTTAATTGGAACAATGATCATTTAACCCCCCAATGGCCTCTAAACCCCTCCTTGTCCCTATAACCCCCTCTGGCCCTTACACACACCTCCCCGTCCCTATAACCCCTGTGTCCCCTACACACCTCCCTGTTCCTATAACCCCCTCTGGCCCCTACACACCTCCCCGTCCCTATAATCCCCTCTGGCCCCTACTCACCTCCCCGTCCCTATAACCCCCTCTGGCCCCTACACACCTCCCAGTCCCTATAACCCCTGAGTCCCCTACACACCTCCCTGTTCCTATAACCCCTTATGGCCCCTACAGCCCTCAGTGTAGTCCCTTCCCTCTGGTTACACAACCCCCCCAAGCCTCTCCACCCCTCCCTTTCTCCGTAACCCCCTCACTGGCTCTGTAAGAGGGGCCCTCACTCAGTGAGCAGGTCAGCCTGGTCCTGTGCAGTTTCCGAGCTTCTCTCCCTTGGGGTCACTTGGGGCTAGAGCTGTGTCAACGTTCACCCTGAGGTATTTTCTAATGCCTCCCTTCCTACACAGGGTTACCCATCCACAGACATTGAGTGCGAGGAATGCGCTTTCGAGGAGAAAAACATTCAAGGTAAGCGCAAGCTGAGTAATTCCGGGGGAGTGATCTTTGAGAAGGAGGAGTGGGAGAGGAGAGAAGGGAATGGGCAGAAGGGGAGGAGGGAGGAGGGAAAGTGGGTTAATGGGGGTGTGGAGTGAGAAAGATGGGTTGAGGAGACAGAGTGAGAGAAGTGGATGAGTGAGAGGAGGGGAGTGAATGTTTTGTGTGAGAGGGTATTGAGAAAGGGGGAAATGATTGGGGAGGGTCATGAGTGAGGACAGCGTTGAGGAGAGGGAAGAGAAGTGAGGCAGTAGGGACAAGGGATGGAGTGATAAGGGAGAAAGAGTAAAGAGATTAAAATGAGGGAGAAAAGTAGGGAATGATGGAAAAGGAGAGAGGGATTGGGATGATGAGGGGGTAGGAGGTGAGAGAGAAGGGAGGGGAATGAGGGGGAAAGTGGTAAGGGATTGGAGTGATGAGTGAAGGAGGTGAGGGAGAAGGAGAGAATGGGGGGAGGATAATAAGGGTGAAGGGAGGGGAATGGCGGAAGGTAGTGAGAGATTGGGGTGATGAAGGAGAGGGGAGTGAGAGGGAGGGGGGTGATGAGAAAGGAGGGGAATGAGAGGGCAAGGTGAGGGACTGGGGGTGGAAGTTGAGACTGGGTGATCCCACAACCCCCTCATGGGGGATGGTTTGGGTGGTCTGTAATTGGGAGCCCAAGGTCAGTCCTCCTGAGCTATTCCACTACATCAGCATCACCCTTCCTCTCTGACCAACCGCACTCCCAGCCTCCCTTGCTGTTCTGTGCACAGCAAGATCCCATAAACTGCCATGGAATAGCCAACAGATTCCCGTTCGGGCACCATGCGTCACACCTCAGCACCGCACCAAGGCAGGGCAACATGGCCCAGCAGCTGAGGGAGATTCTGGACCCCAGTCATCCTAAACGGGTAAATATCCTGCTACAGGACACTCCCCGCTGCAGAAATCCTGAGATCCAAATCAGGAGGGTAATTCGGGAATTGTTGGCTTTAGCATTAGGGGTTGGGTGAGAACTAGGACTCGGCTCAGTGTTGGACTAAGGTTAGGGTTAAGTTTGACATCAGGTTCGAGGTCTGGGTTTGTGGGCAGTGTGATCATTACCCCGTTGTTTTTAACAGGAGACCCAGTCACACAGATACATCCCTTTGTTCTTACCCATACCTGCATCCCCTCAGTCACCTGCAGTAGATCCTGGAGTGAGGGAGAGGGGCGTGAGTGAGTGAGGAGGGTGTTGAGAGTAGAGGAAGGTGAGACCACAGGGACAAGGGATGCAGCAATGAATGAGGAAGAAGAAGGGGTGCAAACTTCATTTGCATTTTGGGGAAAGAGCGGGTCACCAGTGTCTATGTGTGAGCACTCTGAGTCTCTCACTCCGTGGGTAAATATGTGTCTGTCTGTTTTCATCTGTCGGAGTGTGTCTTGAGAATGACTGCGTGTGTGTGTGTGTGTGTGTGTGTGTGTGTGTGTGACTCCTTTTGGGGTTGAAACTCTTTTTCAATTCATTGAGCAGAAGAGCCTTTGTAGGGTTTGGGGTCGCTTGAGGGACAGTGATGTGAGTGTTCCTGGGGGCTGAGTGGAATGAGATCCATGGGAGGGCAAGGGTCTAGGTGAAGTCTAGGTGACACTGAGGGGTTAAGGTAACTGTTATGGTTCTGGTTGGGGTGAGGTTCGACAGTGTCAGACACATAGAGCAAACGTGGGGCTAATATGGCGCTGCTTCCTGTTTCCGTAAAAGAGTCCCATCAACCAGAGCAGAAATCCTTCCCGGATTACATGCTGTGCCTCATGATCTTGTGCCTGGTTATTGTGAGCATCCTATTCACCGTTATTCTCATCAGGTGAGTGACACCACGCCAGCTTCCCGTGCAACAGCAGTGAATGGGAAGGGATGGGTCCCATTGGGAGTGTGGACGGTGGGAGTGAATGGGAAGGGGTGGGGTCTCATTGGGAGTGTGGACGGTGGGAGTGAATGGGAAGGGATGGGTCCCATTGGGAGTGTGGACGGTGGGAGTGAATGGGAAGGGGCGGGGTCCCATTGGGAGTGTGGACGGTGGGAGTGAATGGGAAGGGATGGGGTCCCATTGGGAGTATGGATGGTGGGAGTGAATGGGAAGGGGTGGGTCCCATTGGGAGTGTGGACGGTGGGAGTGAATGGGAAGGGATGGGGTCCCATTGGGAGTGTGGATGGTGGGAGTGAATGGGAAGGGGTGGGTCCCATTGGGAGTGTGGACGGTGGGAGTGAATGGGAAGGGATGGGGTCCCATTGGGAGTGTGGATGGTGGGAGTGAATGGGAAGGGGTGGGTCCCATTGGGAGTGTGGACGGTGGGAGTGAATGGGAAGGGATGGGGTCCCATTGGGAGTGTGGACAGTGGGAGTGAATGGGAAGGGGTGGGGTCCCATTGGGAGTGTGGATGGTGGGATTGAATGGGAAGGGGTAGGTCCCATTGGGAGTGTGGACGGTGGGAGTGAATGGGAAGGGATGGGGTCCCATTGGGAGTGTGGACAGTGGGAGTGAATGGGAAGGGGTGGATCCCATTGGGAGTGAATGAGAGGGGGCGGGGTCCCATTGGGAGTGTGGATGGTGGGAGTGAATGGGAGGGGGCGGGGTCCCATTGGGAGTGTGGACGGTGGGAGTGAATGGGGAGGGGTGGGGTCCCATTGGGAGTGTGGACAGTGGGAGTGAATGGGAAGGGGTGGGATCCCATTGGGAGTGTGGACGGTGGGAGTGAATGGGAAGGGGTGGGATCCCATTGGGAGTGTGGACGGTGGGAGTGAATGGGAAGGGGTGGGTCCCATTGGGAGTGTGGACGGTGGGAGTGGATGGGAAGGGATGGGGTCCATTGGGAGTGTGGACGGTGGGAGTGGATGGGAAGGGGCAGGGTCCCATTGGGAGTTTGGGCGGTGGGAGTGAATGGGAAGGGATGGGGACCCATTGGGAGTGTGGGTGGTGGGAGTGAATGGGAAGGGGTGGGGACTCATTGGGAGTGTGGACGGTGGGAGTGAATGGGAAGGGGTGAGGTCCATTGGGAGTGTAGACAGTGGGAGTGAATGGAAAGGGGTAAGATCCCAGTGGGAGTGAATGAGAAGAGCTGTAGTCCATTGGAGAGCAGGTCCTTCCCAAAGTTGGAAAACTGCTCTTCCCTCCACCCCACCCTGCTGCCCTCTAATGAATATAGGACTCTGGATGTTGTTATTTTTGAAAAATTCTATTCTTATTCATAACACAATGTGTTCCATGAAAGTTGAAATATTTCACAATTCTGGAATAGCTGTCCAAACCCTGTTTCGCACTTGGGATTTTGTGGAGTCATCCTGAACTCCCTCTTCAATATAGATCTATTGTAGCTTCCGAATAGGGAACTCCGTACAGTTAATGGCCTTCAAGGGTTATGGAGAGGGAACAGAGCTGCGGGTGGAGTTGACCAACCATGATTAACTCATCCTCCAGCTGAGATCTTCTGCTGCCAGGTCCCTCATATCTGCACCCTCCTCTAACCGCCACGGCTGGGCCACGCCAGGAGTTTGTGCAGGATCTTTCCCTGCACTTAACCAGCAGTATTGTTCTGGGAGGTCTTTGCCACCCTCCCTCCCGAATTCTGTGAGATGGGAGGGAGTTCACTTCTGAGGAAAAGTGTTTTTTTGTTTAAAAAAAACTTCCAAGTGTGTCATCAAGGGTTAAGTGCAAGGAAAGATCCCGCACAAACCTGCCTGGAACTTGGAAAGTCAATGGAATGAGAATTGGATTGTTATTGTCACACGTCCCGGGATACAGTGGAGAGTTTGTCTTGCGCATTGTTCACACAGATCAGATCATTACACAGTGCATCGAGGTAGAGCAAGGTCAAGTAGGAACAGAGCGCGGAGTAAAGTGTAACAGCTACAGCGAAAGTGCAGGACAGGCGGGCAGAGATGTCTAAGAGTCACAAGGTGGATTGTGAGGGCAAGTGTCCGTCTTGAACTAGGAGTCCATTCAATGGTCGTAACAGTGGCATAGAAGCTCTCCTTGAGCCTGGTGGGATGTGCTTACAGGGCTTTTGTATTTTCCCACACCCCACACCCACCTCCCGCCACACCTTCAAAAAGCTGGATGAATTTACCAAGTCAGGCAGCATCTACTGAGGGGAATAAACAGTCAACGTTTTAGGACCTGTGAACTGACTTATTCCAGCCGCAATTCAATTGGGGTGCCGGAAGGGCTGGGAGGGGCCGATTGGCCATTTTGTTTCCCTACCTCTCCACCGCCTTTGGAAAGAATAACCGCTTCCCCCTTATCATCCGTAGATACAGAAGGAAGTGGCAGGCCACGGTCAAGGTCAAAGGCCAAACAGAGGTTCTACTGGAAAGCCTGACAGTCAAACTGATAAAGGGGCCTCAGGCACAGCAAGATCCCAAGTGCCAGGAGGCCACGGCCGAGACTCCGTTCCAAGGGGAGGCCAGCACCCAGCCCTTGGACGTTGACTGCCAAGAGGAGGCCTCTCAGTTCAATGTCATGAACCCAGGTTATTTCTACATCCAACAGTGACCCGGAAGCTGATCCCACTCGAGTGCCCCGAGAGACAGGCAAGCCTCTTCCATTGGACTGAGTAGCAGGGAAGAGGCTGGATTTGGACTGTGGGGTGGACTTCTGCTCAGGGCCGTTGGGCCGACTGAGGCAGAGAGGCCTTACCCCACCCCACCTCCCCACCCTCCGAGCTCTCCTTGCTTGTCGTGCTTCTTGTGCCTCAGGCCCCTTCTGTGGACTCAACTACCTACCCCCCCCCGCAACTATGCACCTCTCTTAGTGAGTGCAGGGGGCCACAGGACGCTGGATGGGTGTTCCCTCACCCGTGGGAAAGACAGTTGCATGGCAACGTCGGGCCCAAGCCCATAAAGTGGGTGGGAAGCATTTTCCCCATCCCCAAATCGCCAACAGGGACTAGGAGCTTTCCCATGGCGTCGGAAATTGACCACACAGTGGATAGCGCAGCCTAAGATGGAAGCCGAAAGGAAAGTGGTCGTGGAACTCCCTGAAACGAGAGCCTGTTTGGTAGGGAGCTCTGGCCCCCAAGGCCGCTCAGCCCCTCAGCCTTGCTCATGTGCTCAACAAAGCGGCTGGTCTCTGACCTTTGACCACAGCAGCATCTCTGTATTCTTCCCGCCTCCACCCAATAACTTTTCCAGGGAAAAGGAAATGCTCAACATTGGTTCATTCGCATCTGCAGAGTTTGTCTCAGTCACTGAGTGACTGAAAACAAGGGCCAGTTATTGTAGCTTTAAATACAGTCAGGTAAGGATATTTCTGAGCAATTCAAAGTGTGAAATTTTCACTGTCTGTCTCTACAACCTCTGACAAACCTTTGTTATCTGAGATTTGTACAGTTGTTAGATAAGTACATATGATATAATTTTTTTTGTTATGAATAAAGTTTACTTTGTTTATAAAAATTATAAGAATTAGTGGTTTTTATTCTTTACATACAGAACATAGAGCAATATGGGAAACATTGTCCGTTATGTTCATACACATTAACAGCACTGCCCAAAGTAAAGTCACCACATCCAACCCTGAGATCCTTGTTCAGCAGGTATACTTAGCAAATTCATAGAACAGGAACTGTAAAGAAGACCGATGGACAACAAACTGCAAATGCTGATATTTAAATAAACAGCAATAAGTAACACGATAAGAGTCCTTAAGTGAGTGCAGTTATCCACTTTTGTTCAAGAGCCTGATGGCTGAGGGGTGGTAACTGGTTTTGAACCTGGTGCTGTGAGTCCTGAGGCACCTGTACCTTTTAGCTGATGGCAGCAGTGAGAAAAGAGCATGGCCTGGGTGGTGGGGACCGTTGACAATGGATGTTGCTTACCCACAGTAATGTTTCATGTGCTTCCTCTTGAGTGGCACTCCGGGGCGGTACGTTAACGACACTACAGTAATGGAGGGGCTTCATGCTCCCCACTCAGCCCCTCCCTCTCCAGTAGGGGAAGAATGGTCCTTCCCCACCAAGCCCTCACGGTGACTGCACCGAGCTCCAGTGCGTCCCTCAGCACATACGTTGAAGAAGTAATCATTGTCTTGCCTCTTTCAAAACCACTTATGTCCAGAGGCGCCCCAACATGCCCAAACAGCTTGTTACTTGTGGGGGGTCAGTTCGGTGGGGGGGTGGGATTGGTTTATACAGTTGCACCTTGCTGTTTCGAAAACCTCCTATACAGTCAGAAATATTTTGTAGACTGGTTCTCGTCTTTGAACCTGGTGGTACGTTGGTACGTGCTTTCAGGCTTCTGTATCTTCTGACCAATGGGGCGGGGGGGGGGGGGTCAATGTTTAAACATTACGACACTGTCCCTTTAAGTGGAAGTTGAATTTATTGTCGTTTGCACAAATCCAGGTTCAGAGAAAAACTTACTTGCAGCAGCATCACAGGCGCACACAGCATCAGAGACACAACATTCACAGGAAATACCTAAAAGAGGCATAATCTTTGCAAGAGAGAAGACAATTAGAACAAAAGAGTGCAACGCAAAGTGCTCACAGTGTTAGTGAGGTGGTGATTGGGGTTGTGCCGGTTGGTTCAGGAACCGAACGGTTGAAGGGAAATCGCTGTTCCTGAACCTGGTGGTGTGGGACTTCAGGCTTCTGTACCTCCTGCCCGACGGGAGCTGTGAGAAGACGGCCTGGCCCGGATGGTGGGGATTTTTGATCGTGGGTCTTGCCTTCTGTAGGTACGACCGATGGTGGGGAGGGATGTGCTTGAGATGTATTGGGCTGAGTCCACTGCCCTCTGCAGCTTTTTACATTCAAAATGCAGGAGCAAACCGTGATGCAAAGGGTCAGCATACATTCAATGGTACATCGGGGGAAGTTTGTTGGAATTCTCAGTGACAATGTAACCGTGAGGCACACTAACACGTGTCTGAGTGGAGGGAGGGGTGTCCGCAGGGAATTCCGAGGCCCAGGCAGAAGTAAGTATAGTCAATTGGAGTTACGCAGCACAGAATCAGGCCCTTCAGCCCAACTGCTCTGTGCCATCCCTGCATTGGACCCCTATCCGTCAAATCTTGTATAACAAACAAAATTCTGGAAGAACTCACAAGGTCATTTAGCACCTATAGAGAGGGTAAAGAGTTGATGTACCCTTCATCAGCATCAGATAAGCAACATTCTCAAGAAAACACACACACACACACACACACACACACACACACACACACCTGTATATGAATTCTGCATAATTTTTACAGGAAAGCTTCCAGACGAGCTCAGAGATTTTATGCTCACTTTGAAAGGGAGAATAAACTACAACTATGAGGATTCCTACAACACCTAGTGACCCTGTGACCTCCCTCTCAGAGGCCAACGTCAGGATGTCTTTCAAGAGGGTGAACCCTTGCAAGGCGACAGGAGTGCCTGGTAAGGCTCTGAAAACCCGTGCCAACCAACTGGCTGGAGTGTTCAAAGACATTTCCAATCTCTCACTGCTGCAGTTGGAAATTCCCACCTGCTTCAAAAGGGCAACAGTTTTACCAGTTGCCCAAGAGCCAGTGAGCTTCCTTAATGGCTATCGTCCAGTGACTCTCACATCTACAGTGATGAAGTTCTATGAGGGGTTGGTTATAGCTAGAATCAACTCCTGCCTCAACTTGGCAAGGACCTGGACCCACTGCAGTTTGCCCATTGCCACAATAGGTCAACGGCAGATGCAATCTCAATGGATCACCAGGACAACACAAATACCCACAGTGTGTCAGGATGCTGTTTATCAACTATAGCTCAGTATTTAACACGATCATTCCTACGGTCCTGATCAAAAAGCTATTGAACCTGTAAATGGATCCTCGGCAAACCACAATCTGGGTGCAGGTTGGAAAGAACATCTTCACCTCGGACAACCAACACTGGTACGTCACAGGGGTGTGTGTTCAGCCCACTTGCTCTACCCTGTCTACGCTCACTGTGTGGCTAGGCACAGCTCAAATGTCATCTATAAATTGTCCAGTGATGGAACCGTTGTTGGCAGAATTTCAGATGGTGATGTGAGGGCACACAGGAGCGAGATGTACCAGTTAGCTGAGTGGCAGCTCGGCAACAATCTGGCACTCAACATCAGCAAGAGCAAAGAGCTGATTGTGGACTTCAGAAAGGGTAAGATAAGGGAACACGCTCCAATCCTCACAGAGGGATCAGAAGTGAAGAGAGTGAGCAATTTCAAGTTCCTGGGCGTCATTACCTTTGAGGATCTAACCTGGTCACAACATATCGATGCAACTATAAAGAAGGCAAGACAGCAGCTATACTCCATTGGGAGTTTGGGGAGATCTGGTTTGTCACCTAAAACCCTCAAAAACTTCTACAAATGCACTGCAGACAGTATTCTGACTGGTTGCATCGCCATCGGGTATTGGGGGGGGGGGGAGTTACTGCACAGGATCGAAGTAAGTTGCAGAAACGTGTAAAATTAGCTCCATCATGGGTTGTTGCCTCCGTAGTATCCAAGACATCTTAAAGAAGCAGTGCCTTAGGAAGGTGGCGTACATCGGTAGGGACCCCCGCCACCCAGGAAATGCCCTCTTCTCGTTGGTACCATCAGGTAGGAGATGCAGAAGCCTGAAGGCACACACTCAGCGATTCAGGAACAGCTTCTTCCCCTCTGCCATCCGATTCCTAAATGGACATTGAATCCATGAACACGATCTCATCACTTTTTTAATTTGTTTTTCTTGCTCTAATTACTTCAACTTAACTATTTAATAGACATATATATACTTAATGAAACATTATTTTCTCTATATATACTGATCATGTATTTCATTGAACTGCTGCTGTAAAGTTAACAAATTTCATGACACATGCCGGCGATATTAAACCTGATTCTGCAAACAAGTCTATAGTGATCATTCTGTTATGGTACCGGGGTGGTGATTAGGGTTGTGCCAGTTGGTTCAAGTGTAGGTAATATAATTGGTGGAAATGTACATAATTCACAACCATCAGCATTGTGTTGGGTTCACTTTAACAGGCTGGTCTGACGTGATGATGTAATTATCATGTCATGATGACTTTTGGTCTGACTTGATGACTTTTACCGTGCTTTGAGTTCAGTTTTTGGTGTTTAATGAATGAGTTTTACCATTTTTTCTTAAACATAAATGTCTCCACCATTTTATTTGCGAAAACCTACCCTGGTGACCCCGATGCTCTGGGATGATTCCAGAGTTATTGAACGTGTCGACCAGCGCAGGCACTTTGAAACTGCCCGAGTTTGGGAGCAAAACGTCGTCGTTTGTTTTGTACAAGCCCAGGCCCCATTCGGGCTGCGGGAAATCACTGCCGACAACACCAGATAATTCCACGTGGTAGCGTCACTCAGCAACACCACGGCTGTGAGAGTGGTGAGTCTGTTAGAACATCCAGCTGGACATGATAAATACCGATCGCTGAAAACTCACCTTCTAGACTAACGGACTCTGATGTTGTGCATTTCCCACCGCCCTGCCCTTCTAATCAGCTACGGGAGTTTGTAGGCTTGGTGATAGTTTCTATCTCGACTTCATTCGGTGAGCTGCTGTACTAATGCTCCCCTGTAGAGTGCGCTAAAAAGCAATACTGTAACCCTGACCAAGTGCTGGACTGGTTAGCGGATGTGGCCAGGGCACTCGGTTAACACTAAACAAGCTGTACTGACGTACCCACTCCCCAGAACACCCATAGCCCATTACTAGACGCCTCAGACTATGCTGCGGCTGCTGTGCACAAAGAATTGGTCGCAGACATGCGGCAGCCTCTCACCTTTATCAGCTGACAGCTCTGTCCCCCCCGAAAGGAAGTACAGCACGTTTGACTGTGAGCTTCTCGGTCTCTATCCGGATTGATTTGTCGTTTTCTTCTAGAGGGTCGCCATCTCACGGCGTTCATTGACCACAAACCCCTCTGGCACGCGATGGCCAAAATATCAGACCCTTGGTCTGCACGGCAGCAGTGCCAGCTGGCTCACATATCCGAGTTCACAACTGACGTACAACATATCGAGGGGGGAGATAATGCCGTGACTGATTGACTCTCACGGCCGGCTGTTGAGGCCGTACACACAGGGGTTGACTATGCCGGCGTGGCAGCTGAACAAGCTACTGATCCAGAGGTCCAGGCTTACCGATCAGCAGTCACGGGCCTGCGGCTGGCTGACATCAAGTTCAGGGATGCTAGGGTTTCTCTCTGTACCATGCCTCAGCCAGTCGCTCTCTTCCCACAGTGGCTGCAAACGTGAGGAGGACTGTCTCCGACTCCATACTTGGCCTCTCACGTCCGGGCTGGATGGCCTCAGAGAAACTGGCTACATTGAGGTTTCTGAGTCATGACCTCAGAAAGGACGCGTGTGATTGGACTGTTTGGCCACGTCAACGTGGACCTTGTTGGTCCTCGTCCCCCTCCACACCCTCCCCACCCCATGGTTTCACGCTCCTCCTCATCATGGTGGACCGTACCACCAGGTGGCCCGAGCTTGCCCCTCTAGCACTGACGATGGCCACAGACTTGGTCTGGGAGTTCACCAGCACCTGGGTTGCTCGGTTTGTCACCCCTCCTGATCTGACTGAGGTCCCCAATTCACATCAGACTCTGGGGTGCGATGGTCCAGTACCTCAGTGTTAGGCTACATCGCACCATGGCGTATCACCCGCAGTCCAGTGGCCTATGAGAGCAGGTTCACCGCTCCTTAAAGGCTGCTCTGAGGGCTTCCCTACGGATGAGTGTTGGCGTGATCATCTCCCGTGGGCCCTGCTGGATCAGACCAGCTCCAAAAGGGGACCTGCAGTTGTCCGTGGCTGAGCTGGTGAACGGGGAGCCGTTACGAGTGCCAGGTGACTTTATTCCTGACACCACGACCACCTGATTGGCCTCCTTACAATGACCTGCCCGTTCCGTGTTTTGGTATGGGGAGAAATTTTTTTTTTATCACAGGGAAGAAGGGTAAACCTGGATGTGTTTAGGTAGATTTCCATAGACCGGTCCACCGAGATTTGGAGGATTCCTGCACCATGCCCCTGCCATCACGATGTGACCATGGACGCGTCAACACAGCTCTGGACGTGTCAGGGCACCTGCTGTTCCTCCACCCCGGAACACAGGACTGGAGCCGGACAGCTCCTCCGAGCTCCGGACAGCTCACAATGCCGGTTTTGGGGAATTCTGGGGGAGGGGGGGGCTGTAGGGAAATGTATGGATTGGAAATGTTCATAATTCACAACACTGACATGAAGCTGGGGTTTCACTTGAAGAGGCTGGTCACACGTGATGATATAATTATGTAAAGGACTTTTACTGCACTTTGTGTTCAGTGTTTGGAGTCCAATAAATGAGTTGTTATGGATTTTCATAAATAGAAAACGCCTCCACTATTTTAAAGTTACGGGGGGAGACTGACGGGGAGAGTTATAGTTACGAGGGGGAGACTGATGGGGAGGGTTATAGTTACGGGGGAGACTGACGGGGAGGGTTATAGTTACGGGGGAGACTGATGGGGAGAGTTATAGTTACGGGGGAGACTGACGGGGAGGGTTATAGTTACAGGGAGACTGACGGGGAGGGTTATAGTTACGGGGAGACTGACGGGGAGGGTTATAGTTATGGGGAGACTGACGGGGAGGGTTATAGTTACGGGGGATACTGATGGGGAGGGTTATAGTTACGGGGGAGGCTGATGGGGAGGGTTATAGTTACGGGGGAGACTGACGGGGAGGGTTATAGTTACGGGGAGACTAACGGAGGGGGTTATAGGTGCCAGGGGATATTCTGGGAAGGTGTTTGTTTGGGACACTAGACGATGTCCAGCAGCACCAGCAGCTTCAGAGAGATGGACCGGGGAAGCTGGGTGCAGGAGGTTTCATTTTCCCTCGACCTGAGTTGAGGACTTTTGCACTATTTAGTCAAATGGGGAACTGGATGAACGACAGCTTCCTGACCACTGACATTGCATCATGTTCTGTCCAGTTCATTCCTCCCCTGGGCCGGGGATTTCCCAACAGCCAAACCTTCCTATCAGTGACCCACTTCACCCAGACACACGACAGCCGTGAAGTGGGATCTTACTCACATATTGTTCTCGTGAGCTCCCTCCACACCGTCCCATCACACACTCCAGGGGTCAGACACAGAGTGAAGCTCCCTCTACACCGTCCCATCACACACTCCCGGGGTCAGACACAGAGTGAAGCTCCCTCTACACTGTCCCATCACACACTCCCGGGGTCAGACACAGAGTGAAACTCCCTGTACACTGTCCCATCACACACTCCCGGGGTCAGACACAGAGTGAAACTCCCTCTACACTGTCCCATCACACACCCCCGGGGTCAGACACAGAGTGAAACTCCCTCCACACTGTCCCATCACACACTCCCGGGGTCAGACACAGAGTGAAGCTCCCTCTACACTGTCCCATCACACACTCCCGGGGTCAGACACAGAGTGAAACTCCCTCTACACTGTCCCGTCACACACTTCCACTCTATCTGGGCCTTTCAATATTTGATGGTTTCCGATGAGATTCGCCCCCCCCCCTCCACATTCTTCTGAACTCTACTGAGTGTGGGCCCTGAGCTATGAAAAGCTCTGCTCATGTTAACCCTTTCATTCCCGGGATCATTCTCATGAACCTGCTCTGGACCCTCTCCAACGCCAGCACACCTTTTCTTCGATAAGTGGCCCCAAACTGCTCACAATACTCCACGTGCAGACTGACTAATACCTTACAAAATTTCACCATTATATTTGAAATGAATGCTAACATTGCATTTGACTTCCTCACCACACACTCAACCTGCAAGTTAACCTTTAGGGAATCCTGCACAAGGACTCCCAAGTCCCTTTGCACCTCAGTTTGTTTTACATTTTCTCCCCATTTAGAAAATACTGCCCACTTTTTTTCTTTCTACCCACGTGCATGGCCATACACTTCTGGACACTGTATTCCATCTGCCACTGTCTCTAAGTCCTTCTACAGACATCCTGTTTCCTCAATACTTCCTGCCCCTCCGCCTATCTTCGTGTCGTCTGCAAATCTAGCCACAGAGTCATCAATTCCATCATCAAAATCACTGACACACTGTATAACATGAAAGGTAGCGGTCACAACACAGACCTCTGTGGGACACCATTGGTCACTGACGGCCAGTAAGCGAGGGCCCCCAGTATTTCCCCTCTTCGCCTCCTGCCAGTCAGCCAACGCTCTATCCATGCCTGGATCTTTGCTGTAATACCATGGGCTCTTTCCTTGTTAAGCAGCCTCGTGTGCGGCACCTCGTCAAAGACCTTCTGAAGATCCAAATACACGACATCCACTCACTCTCCCGTGTCTATCCTGCTTGTTATTTCCTCAATGAATTCCAACAGATTTGTCAGGCAAGGCGTGAGAAAGTCTGCAGACCAGCAAGATTTGCCCTTTAGAACATAGAACGTCAAACAGAGCAGCACAAGGACTGGCCATGAGGCCCACAGTGTTGTGCTGATCCAGCTAAAACGCAAATCAAAAACACTCAAACACTACCTACACAATGTCCATTTCCCTCCATCTTCCTCACACTCATGTGCTGATCCTAACGTCTCTTGAAAGCCTCTAAAGTACTTGCTTTACCACCACACCAGGCAGCCCATCCAGACATCCACCACTCTCTGAGTAAAAAACTTAGCCCTCACATCCTCCCTGAACCTGCCCCCTCTCACCTTCAGTGCGTGCCCTCTGGTGTTAGACATTTCAAGCCTGGTAACAGATGCTCCCTGTCCACTCTATCTCTGCCTCTCAGAATCTTATAAACCTCTGTCAGATCTCCCCTTAGCCTCCAGCATTCCAGTAAAAGCAAAAAGTTCAAAGTTCAAAATAAAATTTATGATCAGAGTACATGCAGGTCACCACATACAACCCTGAGATTCTTTTTCTGCAGGCATACTTAGCAGATCTACAGAACAGTGACTGTAAACAGGATCTGTAAACTGTAAACAAACTGTGTAAATGCAGATATAAATAAACAGCGATAAATAACGGGCAAGAAATAACAATAATGAGTGTGGTTATCCCCTTTTGTTCAGGAGCCTGATGGTTGAGGGGTAGTAACTGTTCTCGAACCTGGTGGTGTGAGTCCTGGGGCTCTTGTACCTTCTACCTGATGGCAGCTGTGAGAAGCGAGCTTGACCTGGGTGGTGAGGATCTTTGATGATGGACGCTGCTTTTCTACGGCAACATTTCACGTAGATGTGCTCAATGGTTGAGAGGGTTTTACCCACGATGTACTGGAACAAATCCACGTTCTGCTCAAAGGCATTGGTGTTCCCATACCAGGCCATAATGCAGCCAGTCAGCACACTTTCCACCACACATCTATCCAGGTTTGCCGAGGTTTTCGACGACATGCCGAGGCTCTGCAGACTCTGCAAACAACCCAAGTTTATCCAGCCTCTTGTGATAGCACACACGCTCTAAACCAGACAGCTTCCTAGTAAACCTCTTCTGCAAACTCTCCAAAGCCTCAACATCCTTTCTATAGTGAGGTGACCAGAACTGTACGCAATGTTCCAGATGTGGCCTCACCAGAGTTTTATAAAGCTACAACATAAGCTTTTAGAAAATTGTGCTGACTTTGGCCTATTTTATCATGTGCATCCAAGTACATAGGAACATAGAAACACAGAATACAGGCCCTTCGGCCCACAATGCTGTGCTGAGCATGTACTTACTTTAGAAATTACCTCGGGTTACCCATAGCCCTCTATTTTTCTGAGCTCCATGTACCTATCCAGGAGTCTCTTAAAAGGCCCTATCGTATCCACCTCCACCACTGTCACCGGGAGCCCATTCCACGCACTCACCACTTTCTGCATAAAAAACTTATCCCTGACATCTCCTCTATACCTACTTCCAAGCACTTTAAAACTATGCCCTCTCATGCTAGCCATTTCAGCCCTGGAAAAAAAACCTCTGACTATCCACACAATCAATGCCTCTCATTATCTTGTACACCTCTATCAGGTCGCCTCTCATCCTCCGCCGCTCCAAGGAGAAAAGGCCAAGTTCACTCACCCTATTCTCATATGGCATGCTCCCTAATCCAGGCAACATCCTTGTAAATCTCCTCTGCACCCTTTCTATAGTTTCCACTTCCATCTTGTAGTGAGGCGACTAGAACTGAGCACAGTACTCCAAGTGTGGTCTGACCAGGGTCCTATATAACTGTAACATTACCTCTCGGCTCTTAAACTCAATCCCACGGTTGATGAAGGCCAGTGCCCTGTATGCCTTCTTGACCACACGGTCAATCTCTGCAGCTGCTTTGAGTGTCCTGTGGACTCAGACCCCAAGATCCCTCTGATCCTCCACACTGCCAAGACTCTTACCATTAATACTATATTCTGCCATCATATTTAATCTACCAGATTGAACCACCTCACACTTATCTGAGTTGAACTCCATCTGCCACTTCTCAGCCCAGTTTTGCATCCTATCAATGTCCCGCTGTAACCTCTGACAGCCCTCCACACTTTTCAGTCCATTGTAAGTCATCCCTACAATTGCCAAGATCCTTTTCCATAGTGAATATTGAAGCAAAGTATTCATTAAGTATCTCTGCCATCTCCTCCGGTTCCATACACACTTTTCCACTGTCACACTTGACTGGTCCTATTCTCTCACGTCTTATCCTCTTGCTCTTCACATACTTGTAGAATGCCTTGGAGTTTTCCTTAATCTGGTTCGCCAAGGCCTTGTCATGGTCCCTTCTGGCTCTCCTAATTTCATTCTTAAGCTCCTTCCTACTAGCCCTTATAATTTTCGGATCTCTATCATTACCTAGTTTTGTTTTTTTTTTGCGTGTGCATGCGTGCGTGTTTGTCTGTGCGTGTGCAGTGTTGGCGGGACGATGTCTTTTTCATGCCTTACAAGGCACGGAGCGAGAGGGAGACTGTGTGGCGTGCCACTGCCCACAGAGACACCTCGCAGCACTTTTCCCTTTATTTTACGAGGTCGAGTTGCGGTCTCAACACTCAACCCGGCACGGATGGAAAGCGTACTCGGTAGCTGCTCCGACTGGGTTTGAACCTGGGATCCTTTGTTCCAGAATCCAGCGCTGATGTCATTGGCCCTATTACCTAGTTTTTTGAACCTTTTGTAAGCTTTTCTTTTCCTCTTGACTAGATTTTCAACAGCCTTTGTACACTATGGTTCCTGTACCCTACCATCCTTTCCCTGTCTCATTGGAATGTACCTACACAGAACGCCACGCAAATATCCCCTGAATGTTTGCCACATTTCTGCCGTACATTTCCCTGAGAACATCTGCTCCCAATTTAAGCTTCCAATTTCCTGCCTGATAGCCTCATATTTCCCCTTACTCCAATTAAACGTTTTCCTGACTTGTCTGTTCCTATCCCTCTCCAATGCTATGGTAAAGGAGATAGAATTGTGATCACTATCTCCAAAATGCTCTCGCACTGAGAGACCTGACACCCGACCAGGTTCATTTCCCAATACCAGATCAAGTACAACCTCTCCTATTGTAGGCTTATCTACATATTGTGTCAAGAAGCCTTTCTGAACACACCGAGCAAGCTCCACCCCATCAAAACCCCTTGCTCTAGGGAGATACCAATCAATATTGGAATAATTAAAATCTCTCATCATGACAACCCTGTTATTATTGCAAAAACACACCCAAAACATTATAACCTCATCCTTAATTATAGACTCCACCATCTTCCCAACCACTGAAATCAGGCTAACTGGTTTATAATTTCCTTTCTTCTGCCTTCCTCGTTTCTTAGACACTGGAGTGACATTTGCAGTTTTCCAGGCCTCAGGAACCATTCCAGAATCTAGTCATTATTGAAAGATCACTACTAATGCCTCCTCAATCTCCTCAGCCACCTCTTTCAAAACCCTGGAGTGTAGTCCATCTGGTCCAGGTGACTTATCCACTTTCAGACCTTTCAGTTTCCCAAGCACCTTCTTCCTAGTAATAGCAACTGCGCAGACTTCTGCCCATTGACACTCTCGAACTTCAGGCATGCTGCTGGTGTCTTCACACAGTGAAGAATGATGCAAAATACTCATTCAGTTCTTCTGCCATTTCCTTATCTCCCATTGCTACCTCTCCAGTGCCATTTTCCAGCAGTCCAATATCAACGCTCGTCTCTCTTTTACTCTATATATATATCTGGAAAAATTCTTGTTCTATCCCCTTTTATGTTATTGACTAGCTTACCCTTGTCTTTCTCTCCTTATGGGGTTTTTTTAGTTGCCTTCTGTTCGTTTTAAAAGCTTCGCAGTCCTCCACCTTCCCTCTACTTTTTTGCTATATTATATAACCTCACTTTTGACTTTATGCTGTCTAACTTCCCTCATCAGCCACAGTTACCTCATCCTCCCGGAATACTTCTTCATCCTTGGGAATGTATCTTTCCTGTGCCTTCGGAATTTCTCCCAGAAACACTAACCATCACTGTTCTGCCACCATGTCCCCTTCCAATCAGCTTTGGCCAGCTCCTCTCTCATGCCCCTGTAATTCCTTTTACTCCACTGTAATACAGATATATATACTGTATTTTACCTTCTCCTTCTCAGACTGCAGGGTGAATTCTATCATATCATGATCAATGCCTTCTATGGGCTCCTTTACCTTAAGCTCCCTAATCCAATTTGGGTCATTACATAACGCCCAATCCAAAAACTGATTTTCTGTTAAGCGGGATCGACCACAAGCTGCTCTAAAGAGCCATCGCATAGGCGATCTACAAATTCCCTCTCTTTGAATACAGCACCAATCTGATTTTCCTAATCTACCTGCATATTGAATTCCGCCCCCCCCCACCGCCCCCAATTTTCGCAACATTGCCCTTTTTCCATGCCTTGTAAATCGCTCATTGTCATCTGTATCCACATCTTGGTTACTGTTCAGAGGCCTGTATATAACTCCCATTAGGGTCTTTTTACCCTTGCCGTTTCTTAACTCTTCTCACAAGGATTCTACATCTTCTGATCCTATGCCATCACTTTTGTAGGATTTGATTTCATTTTTTACCAACAGAGCCACCCCACCCCCTTGCCTATTTGCCTGTCCTTTTGATACAATATGTACTCTTGGAGGTTAAGCTCTCAACTATGATCTTCTTTCAGCCATGACTCAGAGAAACTCACAACATCATACCTGCCAGTCTCTAGCAGCAATGCAAGATCATCGACCTTATTCTGTATACTGTATGCAGTCAAATAAAATACCTTCAGTCCTGTATTCATCACTCTTTTCATTTTTTACCCGTTATACATTTTTTTAGATTATGAGGACACTCAGTCCTCATTTATTGTCATTTAGAAATGCATACATGCATTAAGAAATGATACAATGTTCCTCCAGAGTGATATCACAGAAAACAGGACAAACCAAAGACTAACAGTGACAGAACCACATAATTATAACATATAGTTACAGCAGTGCAAAGCAATACCATAATTTGATGAAGAGCAGACCATGGGCACGGTAAAAAACAAGTCTCAAAGTTCCGATCGACTCCCGATAGTCCCGATTGCAGGTGGCAAAAGGGACAAACTCTCCCTGCCATAAACCTCCAGGCGCCGACAACTGCCGATGCATTGGAAGCACCCGACCACAGCCAACTCTAAGTCCATCCGAAAACTTCGAGACTCCCACCAGCCCCTCCGATACAGCCTCCCGAGCACCATCCTCTGCCGAACGCTTCAACCCCGCCCCAGCCGCCGAGCAACAAGCAAAGCCGAGGACTTGGGGCCTTCCCCTCCGGAGATTCTGGTCACACAATAGCGGCGGCAGCGAAACAGGCATTTCAGAAGTTTCACCAGATGTTCCTCCGTGCTCTCACGTCTGTCTCCATCAAATCAGAATTATACACGGCACCCTACTTGACAGATAACAGACGTCACCACCAGAGTGGCCACTGCGAGCTGCATCGTGCCGCCATCTTCCCCTCCTATAGGAAGGATGTGGAAGCATTGGAAAGGGTACAGAGGAGATTTACCAGAATGCTGCCTGGTTTAGAGAGTATGCATTATGATCAGAAATTAAGGGAGCTAGGGCTTTACTCTTTGGAGAGAAGGAGGATGAGAGGAGACATGATAGAGGTGTACAAGATAATAAAAGGAATAGATAGAGTGGATAGCCAGCGCCTCTTCCCCAGGGCACCACTGCTCAATACAAGAGAACATGGCTTTAAGGTAAGGGGTGGGAAGTTCAAGGGGGATATTAGAGGAAGGTTTTTTGCTCAGAGAGTGGTTGGTGCGTGGAATGCACTGCCTGAGTCAGTGGTGGAGGCAGATACACTAGTGAAGTTTAAGAGACTACTAGACAGGTATATGGAGGAATTTAAGGTGGGGGCTTATATGGGAGGCAGGGTTTGAGGGTCAGCACAACATTGTGGGCTGAAGGGCCTGTACTGTGCTGTACTATTCTATGTTCTATGTTCTATGTCCTCCCGTCATCCCACTGACTCGAATTCTACCCCATCATCTGCCTGTCCTTCCACACACTGCCACTGTTTGTAAACCAGCTGCCCCATCTTCAGCCTTATCACTCTGGTTCCCATCCACCTGCCAAATTAGCCTAACCCCTCCCGAACAGCTCTAGCAAACCTGCCCGCAAGGATATTGGTCCCTCTCGGGTTCAGGTGTAACCCGCCCTTTTTGTGCAGGTCATATCTTCACCAGGAGAGATCCCAATGATCCAGAAATCTGAAACGCTGCCCCCTGCACTGATTCTTCAGCCCACATTCACATGTCAAATCATCCTGTTCTTGCCCCCACCGGTGTGAGGCACAGGCAGCAATCCAGAGATCACCACCCCGGAGGTCTTACCTTGTAGCTTTCTAAATGGCTCCCTAAAGTGTCTGAATAACTCTGGGGGGTTAACACTTCCGATGAGCTGTCCTGGGCCCACACACAGATGCAATCACAAGGAAGTCTCTCTACTTTTATTTAGAGTTTCAGGAGTTCGGCCTGTCACCAAACACTCTGACAAACTCCTCCAAATGTCCTGTTCAAAGTATCCTGACTGTTTGCATCATGGTCTGATACGGCGAATCTAATGTGCGGGGCTGTAGGAAACTGCAGAGGGAGGGGGACTCGGCCCAGTACAATCACAGGCACATCCCTCCCCACCATCGGTCGTGTCTACAAGAGGCGCTGCCTCAACAAGGCAACGTCCATCATCACAGATCCCCACCATCCGGGCCATGAACGCTCACAGCTCCCATCGGACAGGAGCCTCGAGTCCCACACCACCAGGTTCAGGAACAACTTCTTCCCTTCAACCACACAATCCGAATCACTTTCCACTAGTTGGAACAACTCAGGTTGGAGGAACAACACCTTATATTCCGTCTGGGTAGCCTCCAACCTGATGGCATGAACATCGACTTCTCTAACTTCCGCTAAGGTCCCACCTCCTCCTTGTACCCCACCTGTTACTCATTTTTATGCACACATTCTTTCTCTCACTCTCCTTTTTCTCCCTCTGTCCCTCTGAATATACCTCTTGCCCATCCTCTGGGTCCCTCCCCCCCTTGTCTTTCTTCCCGGACCTCCTGTCCCATGGTCCTCTCGTATCCCCTTTTGCCTATCACATGTCCAGCTCCTGGCTCCATCCCTCCCTCCTCCTGTCTTCTCCTATCATTTTGGATCTCCCCCTCCCCCTCCAACTTTCAAATCCCTTACTCACTCTTCCTTCAGTTAGTCCTGACGAAGGGTCTCGGCCTGAAACGTCGACTGCACCTCTTCCTACAGATGCTGCTTGGCCTGCTGCGTTTACCAGCAACTTTGATGTGTGTCACTTTCCACTAGACCTTTTTTGTTCTGACTGTATTCATTCTTCTAAACATTGTGCGTAATTGATAAAGAAAGAGTAGTAGAGTAGATAGAGTAATTAATATAGTAGAGTAGTATACTCTACTACTTGTGCATGTTGTGTACCTGATGCTGTGAGTCTGTGATGCTGCTGTAAGTAAGTTTTTCATTGCACCAATTCAAACAATAAACTTGACTTTGACTCTTGTCACTTCACGTCCCGTCCTGCAGTTGAATGTCAGCCATTCTGTCACCAGGTGGCAGTGCTGACCACAGACCGAATCCTACCGAGGCCTACCTCTGGAGGCTTGGCCAGGGGCAAAGGTCATGAAAATGTCACAAACCATCACACCTCCCCGCAAACCCATTCCCCTGACCTGTGGTCACACTAACCATGACCCAGAGTCCACAAAGGGACCCACTAGCCAATCCCCCACCCGCACAGCCAACCAGAAGGCACACATCAGTTCCTAATGGTTGTCAATCTCGAAAATTCATACAAGAGCTAGCGACATCCAACTACTTGTTTGTGTTTCAATCTCTGCTAATTGTCTGAGGTGTTGCATTTTGGGAAGTAAATCTAGGGTAGGACATTGACGGTGAATGGCAGGAACATGGGGGGTGCATGAATGGACAGAGACACCTAGAGATACAGGTACATGGTTCCCTGAGAGAGGAGTCACAGGTAGACAGGCATGGCAACCTGATCTTCATTATTCAGAGCGCTAAGTACAGGAGTTGGGACATTATAGAAACATAGAAACAAGAAACATAGAAAATTGGTGCAGGAGTAGGCCATTCGGCCCTTCGAGCCTGCACCGCCATTTATTATGATCATGGCTGATCATCCAACTCAGAACCCTGCACCAGCCTTCCCTCCATACCCCCTGATCCCCGTAGCCACAAGGGCCATATCTAACTCCCTCTTAAATATAGCCAATGAACTGGCCTCAACTGTTTCCTGTGGCAGAGAATTTCACAGATTCACCACTCTCTGTGTGAAGAAGTTTTTCCTAATTTCAGTCCTAAAAGGCTTCCCCTTTATCCTCAAACTGTGACCCCTCGTTCTGGACTTCCCTAACATCGGGAACAATCTTCCTGCATCTAGCCTGTCCAATCCCTTTAGGATTTTATACGTTTCAATCAGATCCCCCCTCAATCTTCTAAATTCCAACGAGTATAAGCCTAGTTCATCCAGTCTTTCCTCATATGAAAGTCCTGCCATCTCAGGAATCAATCTGGTGAACCTTCTTTGTACTCCCTCTATGGCAAGGATGTCTTTCCTCAGATTAGGGGACCAAAACTGCACACAATACTCCAGGTGTGGTCTCACCAAGGCCTTGTACAACTGCAGTAGTACTTCCCTGCTCCTGTACTCAAATCCTGTTGCTATGAATGCCAGCATACCATTTGCCTTTTTCACCGCCTGCTGTACCTGCATGCCCACTTTCAATGACTGGTGTATAATGACACCCAGGTCTCGTTGCACCTCCCCTTTTCCTAATCAACCACCATTCAGATAATAATCTGTTTTCCTGTTTTTGCCACCAAAGTGGATAACTTCACATTTATCCACATTAAATTGCATCTGCCATGAATTTGCCCACTCACCTAACCTATCCAAGTCACCCTGCATCCTCTTAGCATCCTCCTCACTGCTAACACTGCCGCCCAGCTTCGTGTCATCCGCAAACTTGGAGATGCTGCATTTAATTCCCTCATCCAAGTCATTAATATATATTGTAAACAACTGGGGTCCCAGCACTGAGCCTTGCGGTACCCCATTAGTCACCGCCTGCCATTCTGAAAAGGTCCCGTTTATTCCCACTCTTTGCTTCCTGTCTGCCAACCAATTCTCTATCCACATCAATACCTTACCCGCAATACCATGTGCTTTAAGTTTGCACACTAATCTCCTGTGTGGGACCTTGTCAAAAGCCTTTTGAAAATCCAAATATACCACATCCACTGGTTCTCCCCTATCCACTCCACTAGTTACATCCTCAAAAAATTCTATGAGATTCGTCAGACATGATTTTCCTTTCACAAATCCATGCTGACTTTGTCCGATGATTTCACCGCTTTCCAAATGTGCTGTTATCACATCTTTGATAACTGACTCTAGCAGATGCGAGATGCAGGTGAAGCATGCTTGGAATAATATGTTCACCCTTCTACCCACCAGCTTCCAGCTTCTCACTTCATCCCCCCTTCCTTACTCCTCCCCCCCGACCTGGTCTCACCAGTTTGTACTCCTCCCCCTCCCCTGCCTTGTTATTCTGCCTCTGACCCCTTCCTTTCCAGCCCTGATGAAAGGTTGCAGCTCGAAACATTGACTCTTTATTCCCCTCCATAGATGCTGCCTGAGCTGCTGAGTTCCTCCACCGTTTTCCTCCGGATTTCCAGCATCTGCAGAATGTTTTGTGTTTATGACTGTGTTCGGTTTTGGTCACCCTGCCACAGGCATGATGCCATTTAGCTGGAAAGGGTACAGAGGAGATTTACGAGGATATTGCCAGGTCTCGATGGACTGAGTTAAGAGAGAGATTGAGCACGCTAAGATGTTATTTCTTAGAACATAGGAGGAGATCGAAGGATACCTTTATACAGGTGTGTAAAATCATGAGGCGCATAGATAGGGTGAATGCCCACAGTCTTTATCCCCAGGGGTGGGGAATGAAAACTAGAGGGCAAGGGAGATGAGGCTGAGTACAGGGCTACGGTGGGAAACTTTGTCACATGGTGTGAGCAGAATTATCCGCAGCTTAATGTGAAAAAGACAAAGGAGCTGGTGGTAGACCTGAGGAGAGCTAAGGTACTGGCGACCCCTGTTTCCATCCAGGGGGTCAGTGTGGACATGGTGGAGGATTACAAATACCTGGGGATACAAATTGACAATAAACTGGACTGGTCAAAGAACACTGAGGCTGTCTACAAGAAGGGTCAGAGCCGTCTCTATTTCCTGAGGAGACTGAGGTCCTTTAACATCTGCCGGATAATGCTGAGGATGTTCTACGAGTCTGTGGTGGCCAGTGCGATCATGTTTGCTGTTGTGTGCTGGGGCAGCAGGCTGAGGGTAGCAGACACCAACAGAATCAACAAACTCATTCGTAAGGCCAGTGACGTTGTGGGGATTGAACTGGACTCTCTCACGGTGGTGTCTGAAAAGAGGATGCTGTCCAAGTTGCATGCCATCTTGGACGATGTCTCCCATCCACTACATAATGTACTGGGTGGGCACAGGAGTACATTCAGCCAGAGACTCATTCCACCAAGCTGCAGCACAGAGCGTCATAGGAAGTCATTCCTGCCTGTGGCCATCAAACTTTACAACTCCTCCCTTGGAGAGTCAGACACCCTGAGCCAATAGGCTGGTCCTGGACTTATTTCCTGGCATAATTTACATATTACTGTTTAACTATTTATGGTTTTATTACTATTTATTATTTATGGTGCAACTGTAACAAAAACCAATTTCCCCCACAATCAATGAAGTATGACTATGTCTATGACTATTAAGGGGAGGAAGAAAGATTTAGTAGGAAACCAAGGGGCAAATGTTTCATCCAGAGGGTGGTCAGTATATGGAATGATCTGCCAGAGGAAGTGGTTGAGGCAGGTACATTTGATAGGGACCTGAGGGCTGAGAGATAGGGAGGAGGAGGATAGCAGCGCGGCACACGTGCGCAACCCTCTGGTGAAAATGATGTCGTATCCGTTAAATAGGGGCCGTGGACAATTCTGATTTGATGGAGAGAGACGTGAAAGCACAGAGGAACATCTGGAGAAATTTCTGAAACGCCAGTTCGCTGCTGTCGTTACTGCGCGGACGGGAATCTTTCGGAGGGTAGGACTCAAAATCCCCGGCTTTGCCTGCTGTTGGCGGCTGAGATTGAGGTCGAATCGTTCGGATAGAGATGGTGCTCGGTACTCGGTGTCGAAGAGCTGATCAGAGGCTCAAAGTTTCCGGACGACTCAGAGTCGGACTGTGGTCGGGTATGGCAGGGAGAGTTTTTCTTCCTTCTCCTGTCTGCGTGAGATGTGGGACATTTGAGAGACTTTGAACTTTTACTGTGCTCATGGACTTCTTCATCAAGTTATGGTGTTGTTGCACTGTTATAACTATATGTTATAATTATGTGGTTTTGTTAGTTTTTTCAGTCTTGGTCTGCCCTGTGTTTTGTGATATCACACCGGAGGAATATTGTATCATTACTAAATGACAATAAAAGAGGACTGCGTGTCTTCATAATCTAAACTGTTTCACCCAAGGGGTGGTCGGTATAGTCATGAAGCAGTAGCACAGAAACAATCCATTTTGTGTGTGTTACTCTGGATTTCCAGAATCTGCAGAATCTCTTGTCTTTAGTACTGTGTTCGGTTTTGGTCACTCTGCTATAGGAAAGATGCCCTGAACCTGGAAAGTGTGAGGAGGAGAGTTACGAGGATGCCAAGCCTTGAAAGGACTGAGTTACAAGGAAAGGATCAGCAAATCAGGGCTCTTTTTCACTGGAATGTGGGGAAATGAGGGGTGGCCTTACAAAGGTGTATAAAATCATACGAAGTACATTTATTATCAAAGTGTGTATACTGTATACAACTTTGAGATTTGTCTCCTTACAGACAGTCACAAAAGAAGAAACCCAACAGAACCCATTAAAGACTGTCAGACGCCAAAGGTGCGGACAATAGATCATTGGGATCTCTTCTGGGGAGGTTTGACCTGTACAAAAGTGACGGGTTGCACCAGAATCCAAGGGGTCCAGTATTCTCGTGGGTAGGTTTTTTGTTAGAGCTGTTGGGAAACATTTAATCTAATATGGCAGATTGGTGGGAACCAGAGTGAAGGAACTCCAGGATAGGACAGAAGGTAAAAAAGCAAAGATAGCGTGCAGTCAGACTGTCAGGAAGGGCAGGCGGACTGTCAGGACGGGCAGGCAGGTGATAAGACAAAATTGCAGCCAGCAGGGTGAGTATCAGTGCCTTAGGGATGCAGAATCAAAAAAGGTAGCAAATACAGTACTCAAAGTGTTATATCTCAATGCAAGGAGTATAAGAACTATTACAGATTGTCAGGTATGATGTTGTGGCCATCACTGAATCACGGCTGAAAGATGGTTGTAGTTGGGAACTGAATGTCCAAGGCTGTATTGGTGGTATAGGAAGTAAACAGAGGGGGAGGTGTGGCTCTGCTGGTAAAGAATAGCATCAAATCAGTAGGAAGATGTGACATAGGATTGAAGGATGTTGAAACTTTGAGGGTTGAGTTAAGAAACTGCAAGGGTAGAAGGACCCTGATGGCAGTTACATACAGGCCTCCCAACGGTAGCTGGGATCTGGACCACAGATTACAACAGGAAATAGAAAAGGCGAGTCAAAAGGGCAATGTTATGATAGTCATGGGGGATTTCAACATGCAGGTTGATTGGGAAAATCAGGTTGGTAATCGATCCCAAGAGAGTGAGTTTGTTGAATGCCTAAGAGATGGCTTTTTAGAGCAGTGTGTCATTGAGCCTACCAGGGAATCAGCTATACTGGACTGTGTGTTATGTAATGAACCAGAGGCGATCAGGGAGTTTTAAGGTAAAAGAACCCTTAGAAGATAGTGGTAACAATATGATTGAGTTGATAGGGAGAAAGTACTGTCTGATGTTGCAGTACTTCAGTGGAGTAAGGGAAATTACAGTGGTATGAGAGAGGAGTTGGCCAAAGTAAATTGGATGGAGCTGCTGGCAGGGATGTCAGCAGAGCAGCAACGGCGTGAGTTTCTGGGAAAAATGAGGGAGGTGCAGGATAGATGTATTCCAAAAACATAGAAATACACAAATGGCAAAATAATACAACCGTGGCTGACAAGGGAAGTCAAAGCTAATGTAAAAGCTAAAGAGAGGGCAGACAACAAAGCAAAAATTAGCAGGAAGATAGAGGATTGCGAAGCTTTTAAAAGCCTACAGAGAGCAAATAAAAGAATCATTAGGAGGGAAAAGATAAAATATGAAAGCAGGTTAGCAAACAATATCAAAGTGGATAGTAACAGCTTTTCCAAATATGTAAAAAATAAAAGAGAGATGAGAGTGGATATAGGACTGCTAGAAAATAAGGACAGAGAAATAATAACGTGGAACTAAATGACTATTTTGCATCAGTCTTTGCTGTGGAAGATGCTAGAACTATGCCAGGTATTGTACTGTGTGATGGAAGATAAGTGTATGCACAGTTACTATTACAGGGGAGAAGGTGCTCAAAGAGCTGAAAGACCTAAAGGTACATAAGTCACCCAGACCAGGGGAACTGCACCCTGGGGTTCTGAAAGAGGTAATGGTAGAGATTGTGGCAACATTAGAAATGATCTCTCAAAAATCACTGGACTCTGACATGGTGCCAGAGGACTGGAAAATTGCAAATGTCACTCCACTCTTACAGAAAGGAGGAAGGCAGCAGAAATGAAATTATAGACCAGTTAGCCTGATCTCAGTGGTTGGCAAGATGTTGGAGTCAATTGTCAAGGATGAGGTGATGGAGTACTTGGTGACACAGGACAAGATAGTACAAAGTCAACATGGTTTCCTAAAGGAAAATCTTGCCCAACGAACCTGTTGGAATTCTTTGAGGAAATTACAAGTAGGATAGATAAAGGGAATGTAGTGGATGTTGTATATTTGGACTTTCAGAAGGCCTTTGACAAGGTGCCACACATGAGGCTTCTTACCAAGTTAAGAGCCAATAGTACTACAGGAAGGTTAGTAACATGGTTAGAGTGAGACAGCAAGTGGGAATAAAAGGATCCTTTACTGGTTGGTGTTGGGACTTCTTTTAATGCTGTATATAAATGATTTAGGTGGAATAGATGGCTTTGTTGTTAAGTTTGCAGATGATACAAAGATTGGTGGAGGGGCAGGTAGTGTTGAGGAAACAGGTAGGATGCAGAAGGACTGAGACAGATTAGGAGAATGGGCAAGAAAGTGGCAAATGAAATACAATGTTGGAAAATGCATGGTCATGCACTTTGGTCGTAGAAATAAATATGCAGACTATTTTCTAATGAGGCAGAAAATCCATAAACCTGAGATGCAAAGGGACTTGAGAGTCCTTGTGCAGAATACCCGAAACGTTAACTTGTAGGTAGAGTCGGTGGAGGAGAATAAACGATTGACGAGGAAAACGTAATGTTAACATTCATTTCCAGAGGTCTAGAATACAAGATCAGGGATGTGACGCTGAGACTTTATCAGGCACTGGTGAGGCCTCACCTTGAGTATCGTGAACAGTTTTGGGCCCCTCATCTAAGAAACGATAAGCTGGCATTGGAGAGGGTCCAGAGGAGGTTCACAAGGATGATTCCAGGAATGAAAGGGTTATCATACAAGGAACGTTTGATAGCTCTGGGTCTGTACTCACTGGAATTTAGAAGGATGAGGGGAATCTCACTGAAACCTTTCAAATATTGAAAGGCCTAGACAGAGTAGATGTGGAAAGGGAAAGCACCTTTCCCTCCCCCCAACTTTCTGCTTCCACAGGGATCACTCCCTTGTCCATTTCTCCCTCCCCACTGATCTCCCTCCTGGCACTTATCCTTGCAAGTGGAACAGGTGCCACACCTGCTCCCACATCTCCTCCCTCACTACCATTCAGGGCCCCAAACGATCCCTCCAGGTGAGGCAACACTTCACCTGTGACTCTGGTGGGGTCATGCGTTCAGTGCTCCCGTTGTGGCCTCCTGTTTATCAGTGAGAGTCGGCGTAGATTGGGAGACCGCTTCTCCGAGCACCTACAATCCGTCCACCAGGAAAAGCAGGACCTCCCTGTTGCCACCATTTTAACTGCACTTCCCATTTCCATTCCGATAAGTCAACCAATAGCCTCCTCTACTGCAGTGATGAGACCTCACTCAGGTCGGAAGACAAATACCTTATTTTCCGTCTGGGTAGCCTCCAGCTTGATGGCATGAACATCGATTTCTCGAACTTCTGGTAATGAATCCCCCACCGGTTCACCATTCCCCATTCCCTTTTCCATCTCTCACCTTATCACCTCACTCTAGTGTTCCTCCCTCTTTCCTTTCTCCCATCGTCTTCTATCCTCTCCTATCAGATTCCCCCTTCTCCACCCCCTCATCTCTTTCACCAATCAACTTCCCAGCTCTTTATGTCATCCCTTCCCCCTCTCAGTTTCACCTATCACCTTGTGTCATCCCTCCCCTCCCCTCCCCTCACTAACTCTAACTCCCCATCATTTTCCCCCAGTCCTGATGAAGGGTCTCGGCCTGAAATGTCGACTGCACCTCTTCCTACAGATGCTGCCTGGCCTGCTGCGTTCACCAGCAACTTTGATGTGTGTTGGCTGACTACAACAGACTGTTTTCTAAGATACCATTAGAGAAGACCGTAGTGATGCTAAAGACTTACTCAGGGAAAAAAGTGTCTCCCAAAGGCAAACTGAAAGTAAATGTGACATTTGGAGGCTTTTTGTATTGAAACATGGGGGGGGGGGGGGGGCGGGGCAGCACTTTTTGGATGCGAGCGGCTGAGGAAAGTCCAACTGGACCGGCACTCAATCAAAGCTCTCAGTGTGACATCAACAGGCTACAGTAGCCCAAATGGTCGCACTAACCAGGGACTGGCTTAATGCTAATTAGAAGGTGTTTGAGAATAGAATTGTTAAACTCAAAAGCATGGTGGCCTGACCAAGATTCCATGAAGCGCATCCGTTGCCTTACGCACTACATCCTGAAGTGGATGGTGAACTGCAGAGCTTGGAGAGTCTGGCGTTCTCTCCAAGGTTGAGTGGAGCGTTTGGGCCACGCCCATTGTCCCGGTGATCAAGAACAGGGAAGGTCGGAGCCGTTTGCATATCCGGGGATCTCAACGTAAGCATCTACCTGGTGCCGTGTACTGTGCAGTATCCCCTGCCACGAACAGAAGACATTTTTGCATCCTTGGCAGGCGGGAAGGGGTTTTCAAAGATTGACTTGTCAGAAGCCTATCTGCAAATGGAGACCGAGGGGTCGAGCAGGAGGTTCCTCACAACGCACAAGGGACTGTCCCAGTATCATCGTCTCATCTTTGGCGTTGCATCAGCTCCAGCAATCTGGCAAAGAGCAATGGCCCAAGTGCTCCAGGATATCCCAGGAACACAATGTGACCTTAATAACATCATTGTGACTGGCAAGAATGATGAAGAGCACCTCCAGAACCTTCGTAAGGTGCTTACCAGGCTGAGTGAGTATGGTCTGTGCGCAAAGAGAGACAGATGTGAGTATTTCAAGAACAAAATCTCATATTGTGGACATGTCATTGACAGGAATGGCTTACATAATTCACAAGAGAAGATTGAAGCAATGCTGCTGGCACCCAAACCGGAAAATATGTCACAACTCCTGTCACACTTGGGCTTTGTTAACTACTACCACTGCTTTCCCCCAAACCTTGCCACAGTGCTGCATCCATTGAACTGACTGTTATAGACCGGAGCAAAGTGGGAATGGTCAGAAAGAGCATTCAAGAAAACAAAGAGACTGATAACATCCGATGAAATGCTCGCCCATTATGACCCATCAGACTGGCGTGTGATGCGTCCCCTTAGAGCATTGGAACCATTTTGTCACCCGTTATGAAGGGTGGACCTGAACTCCCGACTGCGTTTGCTTCAAGGTCACGGAGGAACACAGAACGCAACTACGCACAGATTGACCGAGAGGCCCTGCGTCTACTATGGGGAATAAAGAAATTCCAGCACCACCTCTGTGGACAGAAGTATATGCCAATGACAGATCACCAGCTCCTTGCGTCTATTTTCAATCCCAGGAAGGGAATTCCAGTGATGTCTGTTACCCGATTACAACGTTGGGCACTGTTCCTAGGAGCCCACTCTTATGACACAGAGTTCAAGGTTACCAAACAACACAGCGATGCTGATGGCTTGTCACGTCTTCCACTGTTGAGAACTGAAGAAGAAAAGTCTTCATACTGTGACCCAGCAGGAGTGTTCCACATTGCATTGGTGGACCAGCTGCCAGTAACAAATTCTGAAATACACAGAGAAACAAGGAAAGGCCTGACATTGTCAAAAGTCGATGACATTACCATGCAAGGATGGCCAGCTCATGGTAACCCTGTGTTTCGAGAGTTCTCAGCAAGACAATTCCAGTTGTTGGTATGTCAAAGAACATTGATGTGTGGATCTCGTGTTGTGGTTCCCTCTAAGCTGCACACCAGGGTGTTAGAAACTCTGCATGAAGGACACTTGGGTGCAGTCAGGATGAAGAGTCTCACCCGGAGCTATGTGTGGTGGCCGGGAAAAGATAGGCAGATTGAAAACTTGCCCAAAAGCTGTTTGGGATGCCAACAAGTTAAAAATGCAGAAGGCACCGTTACACCCATCTCCACCATGGCAAAGAGTACATATTGACTTTGTTGGGCCACTCATGGACTCCATGTTTCTGATTGCTGTGGATGCTCATTCAAAGTGGCTGGAGGTTACACCAAAGAAGTCAACCACCTCAGCAAAGACTGCCTGTACTCTGAGGGCTATCTTCAACAGAAAGGGGTTACCAGAACAAATTGTGAGTGATGACGGACCACAATACACGTCAGAAGGATTCCAACTGTTAATGAAGAAAAATGGCATCAGACATTTCAAGTCAACTCCTCACTACCCAGTAACAAATGGGTTAGCTGAAAAATTTATCCAAACCTTCAAGAGGTCAATTAAAGTGATGGACAAGGAGGACATTCCTCTACAGCACAAGGTGGACAATTTCCTTTTTGTGTATCAGAACTCTGTTCATGCGACGACAAATCAAACACCTGCAATGCTGTTCGTGAGCAGGACTCTGAGATCTCGCAGAAACCTCCTGAAGCCAGACCCACAGAGGGAAGTACAAAATAACAGTTCTGCCAGTTGCCAAGTGAATCGAGATTGGACAGGAAGTCGAGTACGTGATTACTGAGAAGACGTGGACACCCCGTAGGAAGCTACAGGAACTGGACCAATGATGTACACAGTGGATGTTAGAGATCAGACATGGAGACGTCATGTGGACCAGATACTGGATGCTCAGCAGAAGAACACAGTCAACTGCATCCAAGAAGACGGACACATTACCGTCACCGGACTTACTCTCAGTGACGATGTCACTGACAGTAACATGACACCAGAAACGGAGAACGTTGTCCTAGACATGACACCTGCCAAACTTGATGCCCCTCCACAGACCCAGAGGCTCTATCCTGAAAGGAACAGAGCGCCACCCAAAAGACTGAACCTTTAGAGCTGTGAAGTTAGGTGTGGACCGTTACGAGAAAGCATGCTTATTTGGAACATGGATTTATGAAAGAGGAATTTAATGTTTTCTGCATATACAGTTTATGTTGCATTAATCTAAAGGGGGAGGATGTGTCATGTGTGGATCTATTTCTTTTAGAGCAATAACCCCCCCCCCCCACTGCAATGTGACAACACCAGGTAAAGCCACCTCCCATGTGCATGCTTTGATTTAATCAATCTGTAGTTGTGCACAGACAGAACAACATGTATGTACTCTGATAATAAATTTTACTTTGAACTTTGAGATTGAATAGGAAACTGAGGGGCAACTTCATCACCCAGAGGGCAGTCAGGATATGGAACGAGCTGCCAGACGAAGTGGTTGAGGCAGGTACATTAACAACATGTAAAAAGCACCTGGACAGGTACACGGACAGCAAAGGTTTGGGGGGGTGTAGTGTCACCACAGAAATAGGCCCTTCAGCCCAACTGGTCCATACCGACCAGAAACCATTTGAAGTGGTCCTAGTAGCCCATGTTTGGTTCAGAATCCCTATAAACCTTTCCTATCCGTGTACCTATCCGTATCCCTCTAAACCTTTCCTATCCGTGCCCCTGTCCGTATCCCTCTAAACCTTTCCTATCCGTGTACCTGTCCATATCCCTCTAAACCTTTCCTGTCCGTGTACCTGTCCGTATCCCTCTAAACCTTTCCTATCCGTGTACCTGTCCGTATCCCTCTAAACCTTTCCTATCCGTGTACCTGTCCGTATCCCTGTAAACCTTTCCTATCAGTGTACCCGTCCGTATCCCTCTAAACCTTTCCTATCCGTGTACCTGTCCATATCCCTCTAAACCTTTCCTATCCGTGTACCCGTCCGTATCCCTCTAAACCTTTCCTATCCGTGTACCCGTCCGTATCCCTCTAAACCTTTCCTATCCGTGTACCTGTCCGTATCCCTGTAAACCTTTCCTATCCGTGCCCCTGTCTATATCCCTCTAAACCTTTCCTATCCGTGTACCTGTCCATATCCCTCTAAACCTTTCCTATCCGTGTACCTGTCCGTATCCCTCTAAACCTTTCCTATCCGTGTAGCTGTCCGTATCCCTCTAAGCCTTTCCTATCCGTGTATCTGTCCGTATCCCTCTAAACCTTTCCTATCCGTGTACCTGTCCGTATCCCTCTAAACCTTTCCTATCCGTGTACCCGTCCGTATCCCTCTAAACCTTTCCTATCCGTGTACCCGTCCGTATCCCTCTAAACCTTTCCTATCCGTGTACCCGTCCGTATCCCTCTAAACCTTTCCTATCCGTGTACCCGTCCGTATCCCTCTAAACCTTTCCTATCCGTGTACCCGTCCGTATCCCTCTAAACCTTTCCTATCCGTGCCCCTGTCCGTATCCCTCTAAACCTTTCCTATCCGTATCCCTCTAAACCTTTCCTATCCGTGTACCTGTCCGTATCCTCTAAACCTTTCCTATCCGTGTACCTGTCCAAGCGTCTTTTAGATGTTTTGTCTCAACTTTTGCTGCATTGCCTCTCCCCTGTCTACAAGGCACAGGTCAGGAGTGCGATGGGACATGCTCCACTTCCCTGGGTCAGTGCTGCTCCATTAACTCAAGAAGTTCCACAACATTCGGGGCATAACATGATGGTAGGCAGACACCCCTCCACAGCCACTCACACACTCCACACTAATGCACAGTAGCAACAGTCTCAACCGTGAACAGTGTACCCATCTCCCCCCGAGAGAGACCGAGAGACACCGGTCAGTGTACAGATCTCCCCCCCGAGAGAGACCGAGAGACACCGGTCAGTGTACAGATCTCCCCCCGAGAGGGACAGAGAGACACC